>NC_079903.1:11705091-12005091 GCF_024868665.1 Triplophysa rosa | reverse complement strand
GATCATTTAACTTGTTCTTTAGGTTGTATGCAAAATTGTGAAAAGTTTTAATTGAACTTATTATTGCAGTTATATAGAAGTGTGTATAAAAAAAGAATAGTTTGACATTCTTTACGTCATTACATTCAGATGTTACTGGTTTCATTGGTTTTGATGCCAGTAAGCTATATGTTTATATGTGCTTTACGTTCAACAGTGTGCATTTATATGAATACAGCCGTAGAAAAAAATAAGAGACCATTTAAAGACTATTTTCAGTTTTTCTGAGTTTACTATTTATAGGTATATAGGTCAAATGATCATTTTTGTTTCATTCTGTGAACTAACAATATTTCTCCCAAATGTCAAATTAAAATATTGTTTCTATTTGCAGAAAATGAAAACTAGAGAAACGGGTCAAAATAACAGAAAAGATGCTCTGTATTTCTTCAGACCTCAAATACTGCAAAGAAAACAAGTTTGTATTTACTTTTAAGAAATACAACAGTAATACTTGTACATGCATTTAGGAAAAGTTCAAAAATATATGTGATAACCTGGATTTTGATCAGTTTTCATGTGTCTTGTCATGCTGTCAGTCTTTCACATTGCTGTTGGATGACTTTGTCACTCCTGAGGTTTGATTCTGTTCAAATTAAACAAACACTGAACTCTAACGGCCACAATACATCTAGAAATGCTGATCGGAAATGAAAATTTAGAATGATCTCTTTTTAATTTTTTACGTGGCTGTATTTTCCTTAAACTGTGATTTTTTTGGTTGAGTGACGATTACAAATTATTTTTTAAATAAATAATAGTGTATAATAACTGTACTCAAATCCTGTCAATGGAGATTTGTTGCATTACAGATACTCATCTGTAAGTCGCTTTGGATAAAAGCGTCTGCTAAATGACTAAGGGGCGGTTTCCCAGACAGGGTTTAAGCCTAGTCTCAGACTAACTTAAATGTGCGAGATGCCTTGATCGGAAACAACTTGCACTGACATATCTTAAAATATATCACTGTGATTGTTTTGTCTCAAGATACACACAGTAATATTTTTTTGTAAAGTATGTTTTTTAAAACAACTTAATTATCCTAATTTAACTAAATCCTTGTCTGGGAAACCGCCCCAAAATGTACATGTATTGAACATCAAGCATTTAAAACTCAAAGCTGAGGTTCTAGCACCCCCTGCTGGCTGACCTCATGTACTCGCTTGTAGTGCTGGTTCATGGTGTGCGCCATACGTGAAGAATACTCGCAGCCCACCACTGTACAATGATACGCTGCACCTTCGTTGTGGGTTTCCATGTGTCTTCGTAGATCATGCTGGTTCTTGAAGCTAAGTCGAAACAGAGATTAAATATAAGCAGGGCCTTCAGTACTTTAATTGTACGTGGACACCATGCAAGCTCTCGGCAGTCACCTGCTCTCACAGAAGTCACATGGAAAAGGCCTCTCATCGCAATGCCGGAATTTGATGTGGATCTTCAAGGTGGAAAGAGACGTGCATGTCATGTCACACAGAGGACATTTTATGTGATTCACTGCAAAACAAAAGCTGCATTTAAAATTGTATAAAAACATCAGTTTCTCTGAAACTGTCGCACTTTCACAAAGCACAAACAAACAAATCTGCAAGCGAACTCACCATGCTGACGGACATGATCTCGCAACAGCCTCTCGTTGGCGAACGCCTTGTCACAATGTCCACATGTGAGCGAATCTGCAAAAATCAATTGGAATTGTTAAACGTATTGGAAAGCGCAGATAGACATAAACATCATACAAAATATATTTGCATGACCTTCTGGTTCAGCTTGTCTCTGGATGTGATCGAAGAACTTGGTATTGCTTGAGAACATACATCCACAGGTGGGACACGCAACAAGGCGCTCTTGCGTATGACTGCGCAGATGTTCACGCAGACGGTACTTTATCTTGAAAAAAGCATCACAGCCTACGAAAAACAAACAGACAAACAATAACTTTCTTAGAAACATAACAGCGCAAAGCTTTTAGACGACAAGAGACAACGTAATTATAGTTTTGCCTACCTGACCAGCTGCAGAACAGAGCCTGCTGTCCATCAGGAAGAGGCTGAAGCTCGGTGCAGTGTGCATGCATGTCAACGTGACGGTAGAACCACTCCGGACTATTAAATGAACTCTGGTAGAAGCAAAATATGAAACAAATGTATGACATACCCTTTATTGATATAACAAAAGAAACATTTCTAAATGAAAACACCCATACTAACGTCGCAGTGCTGCCACTGACAGACAAAACCCTCGGAGACTTCAGGAACTAGGTTGTTACTATGGAGATCTTGAGTGCAGCTAGGCAGTTCGGGGTGGGATTCAAGAAGCTGAGTGCCAATGTGTTTCAGCTTGCTGTGGAAGATGTGGAAATGCGCATGAGTGACAAACTCACTCTGGTTTCCCATAGCCAAAAACTCACAGCCTCTCCACAGACACTGATAGTCCTCTACAACAGAGAAACACACCCATATTCATAAATACACTCAAATTCACAATGTCACAACACCTAATATCTGAGAGCTAATTTAACGGTCATGTCTGTTTCTGTCAAGCTATTGCATGCATCATCATGACATCATGTCAATGACATACCTAGCTCCTCCATGGCGTCTCCTTCCCCAAGATGTTCCTTCAGATGTAAAGACATATGATCACTCAACTCCTCCATGCTTTGACTCTTAAAGGAGCAAGACGCCCACTCGCATGTCACCACGGTTTTAGAGACATTTCTTCTTTTTGCCATTGTAACCTTGTAAAGATACATAATGTCCAAGTTATTCCATCTTACGTATTGAAGCTTTACGGTCTCGTAGCAAACAGGGAGCTCAAAACGTAAACAAGGGTGGGTAACGTTAACGTTACTGGTGGGCTACTGCACAACACACAATCAAGCACATCCATGACGCTACGACGTCACGCTTTACCAAAGGTGCTATAAAATCCTTGCGTTCACTTACTCTGATGTTATCGAGTCACGTAAGCTGTTTTGAAGATCAGTTGCTAGTACGGTGTCATGAAATGATCGAGGTTTAAAAGCGCGCCCGAGAGAGAATAACGTCAATCATACAGTCTCGAAGTATATTAAGCCATTTGGGAGACGGTTCGTAACGTTTAGGGGGTTAAATTAAACGACACATAACTTGTATCCGTAGACCGGATAGGAAGAGAGCCGCGAACGCGGGTAATGTGTTCGTTTGAGACGATGATGAGAAGGTCATGACGTATGTTCCGTGTCGAAGGCAAAACAAAAGTCCCCATGCCTTAGTTCGTCTAGCCTTGTCAGTTTGTTTTGTTAAAAAAACAATCCGAATACATTTCAGACAATCATTTATACAAATATGATTACGAATATTCATCATATTTATTTCATATTTGATCTATTTTTCGTGGTTTTCATGTTAATTATTTTTTAACCTCTCTATCTCATTGTCTGTCTCTGCCTTCTGTTCTACAAAGTTTGTTCTACAGCTGCTTTGCAACAATGCAAAATTGTAAAAGTGCTATAGAAATTATTTTTCAAATTAACTAAAAATAAATGAATGACTAAAAACACACCTGAAAGAATGGTAAAAGCCTTACAATAGTAAACTATGAAAAAAGGATGTTTAAAAAAATAAAATAGAAAAGATTGTGGTACTTGTAAAAACGGAATATTTAAAATATCCAAATTTAGCACAATAATAAAGAGTGGCTATTTTACAGAAATGACTTGCATTTAAATGTACTGGACGTGTTCAGTGATGCCATATACATTTAACCTGAGTAGGTTATTTATGCTTCTCACGTGCTAAGAAAAATGATTTCAACTGTTATTTATAGTTTCTTTTGCCCAAACCGTATGCAGTAGGTGAAATTAGTGCCAAGCTTATGACTTGAATTATTGATGATATTTTGTGAGGATGACTGAGTCTCTTCTAGGAGTACCTGCAATGTTCTTTTTCTGACATTTGAGAGCAGCAGCACCAGCACAAGTCATCGTTTTCACAATTTCACAAACGAACAAACCACAAAACAAACGTGTTGCTTTAATGACTTTAATCATTTTCATTCAATGCAAGCTCACAACACAAGCACGTCACACATAGAATTGAACCACTTGACATCGGCCCCATGTTGCTCAATATACAGGCACTACTGTTTATAATGGAAAAGCATAGCTTGAGGATAGCACCTAGAATGCTGTGCATGAAGCACATGTTTTGGACAACCCAGGAGGAGCAAGAAACCACAAGGCTGTAGAGTTTCAATTGACAGGGCTCTCACCCATCAGGCAGGAGCATGCCAGCACTTCAAAGAAAGAATCGAATGATGATAGACGAACAGTACAGATGATAATACTGGGCATGCTTCTGTCTGTCAGGGCTTCTCTGGACAGTCTCAAAAGCTGGAACTCAGCTGTGTGGTTAACAGCATTCTTCCCGATTCAACACTATATGAAAGCAGCAGGCCGTTTTAGGTGTACAATAACAAATTCTTTCATCACACAGCATGATATTTGATTGTTGCATTATGAACCGAGCAAGGTGAGCTTTAAACTGTTTCAAAAGCGTAATGCTCTACACTAAGTTAACAATAAGACTTTGAATGGTTTTGATTGGTCTATACAAATTCTTGGAAGAGAATCTAGAATATGCTTTGATCATCTTGTGCACTTGTTTAGGAAGTTCTGACATTCTTGTGTTTCACTGTGGATTTATGTGAGGTATACAACAATGTGACGTGAAATATTAGAATGTGATCCATTGGTGCATTTAGGGTGTTCTGTATACTTACAGTCCACATTACATTCTTGAGAGTGATTGAAAGAAAGAACCATTCATGTTTACAATAAATATCTTTCAATACAAGAGAAAGCAAAAGCAGTATTTTTATAAGGCTTGTGGCCATTTTCTCGAAGGCAGCATGCAATAAGGTTCAGTAAAATATCTTTGCCACGGAGAAAGCTATTGATGTATATGGAAGGGCGCAGGGCAAAAGCAAAGACAGATTCGTAATAGACTGGACAGTGGCCACGCAGTCATGACAAATCAAGCAGACACTCCTTGATCCATTACAGCAAGCAGGCAAAGACACAGAAGGCAGAGCCGTAGGAGTAATGAACGAGGGGATGAGAGTCCTCTGTTCCTGTACTGTAGCCTCCCCACCTCCCCTCAACACAAAAGTCCACTTAATCTTTTCCTTCGGCTAGTCTGTTGATAATTTCTTTGCTTTTCTTGGTGACGCCTCCCTCTGGCTTTGGCTCCAGGTTGCTCGCTGAGGTTTTCTTCTTGGCTGCTGGATTTGCGGCGATTTGCTTTTCCTTTGTTTTTTTCACTGTTTTGCTATGGCTTGTTGTCTTTTTTGGCTTGGAAAGTGATACGTGATGCCTCTCCACCTACAGAGAACAAAAAGAGACATTTTGGTGCATTACTACAAATTGCAGAACAACGAACAACTTCATATTCTCTATTAAATATTTAACCATTCCTGTTTTCATATTATTTGCAGTTTGTAATGTTTTGTATACCTCTACGGTACCAATTTAGCACCATATGACAAAAACAAATACAGTTGAAAAATGTGTCATTTACAAACACAGCCAGTGACTCTATAGTGCACACTGTACATAAAAAAATGATTTTATTTTTAAAATAATGTGAGTCATATGTTTCAATTGTTATGGTGGCAGTTAGTATTTCATGACACATTGTGTGAGGATGTGATACTTAGGTCGTGTGGAATAAAATAAAAGTAAATGCAACTGCAAATAAACAGTGATTTGTTCTGCATTCTCAGATGCAGACTTTGGTGATAGTGTGTATCCAAGCCAAGTCTTTTAAAGCAAGCTCAATGTCATCAAAATGTATATATGTATAACATATATAATGTGTGAGTGTATCTTATCCATACCTTTCATTCTAAATATATATTCTCCCATTATGAAGAAAATAATCTCAATAAATTGGCTGTAACTTGGTTCACATGGGTCTATTACCAGTTTCTAGTATAGGAAGCATGGTTTCAGTGATCAATGAGAGGTTAGTTTTGATACTAATGGAGATAAGCCCTATTAGTATCTTTTGGCACTCAAACGCTTCTGCTCCATGTTTCAGAAAATAAAAAGCCAATAAACTTAGTTGCATTCAGTTACAAAAGCACATTAAGGCCCCTCTTGATAGTGAGCATACTACATCGTTTCATGCAGAAAAATGCACAGTGCTCAGCAAATCCTCATTGTGAAGAGGATTTCATTAGATACGGTCCCTCCAGGATTTTGTGATGGTGCAATTGTATGGTGGATAACTTTAGTTCCATGCTTTCCAAACACACCTGACTACAGAACAGAGCGGCTGTCACTCTCTGAACAGTCCTATGAGAGTAAGACATAACATGCACATACACACTATTAAACTTTCCTCGTTTCGAAGCATTTGATTTCACATCTAAAGGTATAATTCACCCCAAAAGTCATTATTCATTCACTCTCACATTGATTTAAATGTTTTTTTTTAAATAATATTTACATACTTCCTGTACAACAACAGTTCCAGTGACCACAGGCTGTTTTGTGTGACGTACAGACCAAAATTGACAATCTTCACCTTTACTTTTAGCGATCAAACATGAAGTGGATTCGACATCATGTTTGGTTACACGACACACGAGAACACAATTATGTTTGTCCATCGACTGAACCATTAGGTTATTGACACACAACCCATGCCATACGTCACGCAGGCCTCACGTTTAATCTGGGAGTAAAAGCAGAGGTGAAGATTATCATTGAATAACAACATAGATTTCAATCTGTTTCTCACAAGGACCCACTATATTGTTTAAGAGACTTAAAACGTAGTCTGGACTTGTCACATAGTGCTTTTTAGTCCTTTTTGGAGTTTAATAGCCCGTGTTCACAATGTACTGTCATTGACTGGATAGACTGTGAAGATCCTTTAAATAAACACATACGGATCATGAGAGTAAGTATGTAATGACTACATTTTTGTGAAATATTCTCAGAATCGACAAGCGTTTGAGGACTTGCTCTCCTGTTAAGCCTCATATTAATAAAGCATTTCAAAATGAATATTTCTGCGTTATACACTGCATTTCATTTTTGATTATAATTTTGATTTTGGTCATCAATCTCACAGATTCTATGATCACTCCCAATGACCTAAGTAAACATACCTTGCTAGATTCTTTGCTCGGTTCGCTGTACAGGCTTCGTATCCGGCGGCGTTCCATCACCTTGTTGTCTGTGGTCTGAGGCTTGACCTGCTCTCCTTTAAAGGTGGCGCTGTAACTGGTCTCCAGGTTGGTTTTCCCCTCTACTAGGAGTTTATACTGAGATTTTGCTTTGATCGGTTTCACTGGTTTGACATCTGTGTAAGCTTTGAACTCCGTCCTGCGGAAATAAATCAATAATTTTGTAAACGTATTAAATATTGGGCGTCTGGCATTACACATGGAGAAGTCACGTGTTCTGAAATTCAATACTGCAAGAATTGAAAATTGACAACTGTTTTGCAATATATGCCTGAGACGAGAAGACTTACATACAGTATAAAGCTCTGACATGTTTAGAGAGATTACAGTCAATAATAAATACACATCATTACTTAACCAAAACAAAAGCATTGTGAAGTAAACAAGATAAACAAATCAGGACATTAAAGTGCATCTGTTATATTACAGCTACATGCAGAATGACCTAAAAACTGAAGTATGACTCAACATTTTTCAGGGTGTTGAACCAAAGACATATGAAATAATAAATAAATGTATTACTTTTTAAATTGGCGCAATTATGTTTTTCTGAGACTGGATTGAATTGAAACATGGACCTATATATGTTTCATTGATCACATTAGTGTTACATTTGGCTACATTGATATCAGATTTGTATAAGATGCTCTTTATTTTCTATAAATAAAAATAGACTGAATGAATTCACATATTGTACATAAAAAGTCATTTTTTAAAACTTCAACCATCATTTACTTGTCACTGACTGTGATATCTGGATGCACAAAAACGACAACGTTTATAGAAAATAATCTTATGTGTAGTTCTGATGAAAGTTGTACAGAATGAATGGTAGCCCATAATTATATGCACAATTAGGGAGTAGATCGTTGTAATTTATTATCAGTGTCAACATTTGAGACATTATAATGGGGAAATGGTACTTATAGCCATGTGCCAATCAGAAAATCCTATAATTGTGAAGCAGCTGAATGATGGGCCTGTGACACATTTCAATTGTTATTAAATAAATCATTGATGTATTTTCAGTCACAGGCATTTTTGAGCGAGTATTTGACGCTAAATAAATAAAAAAACAGAACACGTTTACCTGTATGAGCTTCCAGAAGTGACCTCTTGTTTAATCTGCCTGTTCAGAGCATCTGCCGTTGACCTCTTTTTCCCCTCCACTGCAACATCTGTAGGCCTATCCCTTTTAATAACATCTGAGATATTCTCTTTTTTATCAGGCTTCTTTCTTTTTTCTTTGCTCTCTTTTTCCTGCATCTTCTCCTCGATCTCGCATTTCTCCACGCCGGTTTCAACCTCAGAAGTGGCTTGCTCCTGTTTGGAGAATTTACTCTCAGCCTTACAGGACGCAGGGGTGGGTTTGGCAATCCACGGGTGGTCTCCCCTCTTCGGAATGGGCCACGGTTTATAATCTTTCTGATACTGAGTCACATTGTTGAAAGGGGCCTTGGATGGTTGGTACTCGTTCCTAGGCTTACAGCTTCTCTCGGGACGCACGCTCCATGCTTTGAAATCCTCGCGCATCACGGAAGCGCTCGAGCCATCGTGAGATGATGATGATGGTCCTGCGGCATCAGAGGCGGCGTGGATGGCTTTGGCCGACGCCTCTGGATGAGCGCTATGGACGGGCTGGCTTTCTGTGGTGACCGGAGGCTTCTGTGAAATGAGTGGTTTGGGTTGCGGGTGCAGATGTTGCACATCGGCCACATCTGAATATTTAGTGAAAACCAAAGGCACCGCAATGTCACCTTTGTCCAGATCACTCCAGAAGCGATTGATGCAGCAAGCCCTGGTTAAACAGGGCCATGCCATGATCGATAACAACGAGGCAAGTGCTTGATTCTTAAGAGAAACGAATCAGAAATACAATGAAATTAATCTGACCTTATTTGACGATGTATTCTTTACATGTACCTTCTGGTGCGCACGATGCGAGAAGTCCTTCCCAACGTTTAAAATCCCCTGAATCTTTAGGCACGCGCTTGCGCACCGCGCTCAGCAGCAAAAAAAGTAAGATCAGTTTAATGATTCTCGGTGGAAAGGCAGGTTCAAGATTTTTTTTTTTTTTAGAAAAAAAGACAGTTCAAATGAGTTCATTAACAGCTGTATGAAAAAGACACCGCCCGTCTCTCGTGGATCCTCGGGGTCTGCGGAGCGAACTATCACCTGCAGCCGTCAGCGTGTGCATGGGCAGCAGCGGGTGGAGACGGAGACGCCACTTATTTAACCGTTTAAACGCTGGCACACATCTCCCCAGTGTCTTACAACCCCCTCCTACTTTCTCGGTTTGCGTTATTCTTACTAAAAAGAAAATGATAAATAAACTCGTGAAAATTACAGGCTGATGCACAGGACCTCTATGCGTTTTCCACAGATTACAGAAATATTTGCATAAGCGTAATGGGTGTGTTTGACACTGTTGAATAGCAAAACAGCAGCTATAGAGATGTTGAAAGCAGTGATGAACATTTGTTTTTCTAGATTGTTCATTTTGAATGTGCGATGGCTACAAAAATGTGGTAGGTATGTATTGTCAATGAAACTCTCAGCGCCTATGTGTTTTTGAAGGACCCACCCTGCATGATTGAAGCTCTATCCATTCTTTTGTTTCAATGTGGCATGTGGAAAACATACCATCTAGTGGTGATAGTACGTGTGTTCAAGTCTGTGTGTTCTGTGCACACATGGGGTGGGGCACCATCAGCTCAGTGTCACTTGATGCTTTGGTTTGAACTGACCCTTGTTGTAACATGACTGGAAAGAAATGCTTTATCCCAATAAAAATACTTATAATTGATCATTGAAAAATAATCACAAATCATAATGTGCTGTGCTGTGCAGTGCACTAACTGATTCTGATGTACATTTACGTCATATGATTCTTCCTATTCTAGATAGGACAAGCATGCAGGACCATGGAAAAGATGCAAATGATATATAGAATGAGGGCTGTGAAAATGTTGATTGGATCAGATTAGTTGACATTTAAGATAAACTGGGGCAGAAAATGTAATCCAAACACCAACATTTTTTAAATATTAAAAACGATGACACTTGCGCTTACATTTTTACTCACATCACTGGATGAAAACTCAAGATTCTTTTCTCCACTTATTACGACAAAACAGTTCAATGAAGAATAAATGTTTTAAAATCCTTCTCTCAAACAAAATCTTTCCAATTCAAGCTGTATTCATATGGTCGATACCTTGATTTATCCAAGCGATATAAAAATCTTTTGCATAAAAATGTATTTGCATCAGACTTGTGTACTGCAGTGATAAACTACCACAAGCAAATGCACATGTAAATAATATAAGGAATGTTAGTATTCATATAGAATTCATTTTGGGAACAAAAACCATGATTTTGATAAGTGAAAGAAAAAGATTTGAAGGATAGACACAACCCCTCTGTTTACTCAGCCTCAATCTCTCATCAATATAATCTACATAACTATGTCTTCAGAGGTGTATTAAGACCTTAAATAATGAAGCGTTATGTTTTTATGACCTTTGGATGTGCTGTTTCTATTTACATACACCCCAGTCCCCATGCATAGAATTTGACATGTTGTTTCTCCTCTAAATTTCATACACTGGACCTTAAAATAAAAAGCTGAATACCATGTGGTCCGATAAGAGTCCTGTCACATATTGGGCCATTAAAGACAAAAACATTACATCATAACAGAACAGGGCATCAAAAGTGCTATCATTTTATTGACACTTTGAGCCACTTGTACTTAGTCACATCTACACAAAAGCAAACCCCCTCTTCAAATTTCTTACTTTTACTTTTATGGTAAGCTTTTTATAAATGCCCTATCAAATGTAAAAATAGTACTCTATTCTCAATGAAAATCAAAATAAATGAAAATGTTAAAAAGAAATGCAGTTGTGATAAAGAGGAATCCAGATCACTGACAAAATATAAAGCAAACCAATTTTGAATAGTTTTGAATAGCACAGCTCACAGGAATGTTGGAATAAAAACGTAAAGGGTCTATACGGGTTACCCGTCTGTCAATCGCTCTCGCTTTCTTCTGGGTAACTTTTTATATAACACTGAACCATTTCTTCCAAGTCCGTTTTTACATGGTAATTGATGTTCAGCACAGCCAGATGTTTACACCTGTGGTGTAATGACGTGTCTATAATGTAAGCTTGCAAGCGCTTTTGGGCAGTTTCACCGTGACTCCCGTCAAGCTTCAGCACTGGCAGCGTAGCCAGAATCTTCAGAAACGCATTTACATTCGGAAAGAATTTGACATCCGAGTGCTGAAGAGTCTCATGAATGGTACACGGCAGGCTGACTTCCTTTCCTCTGTGTTTCCATTTTATCCTCCAACAATGCAGCTCAGCAAGCAACGTGTCGGGATGGGGCAGATCGCTCCTGTGCACATTCGCGTGGCTCTCCTCGGAGGTATTGAACTTCATTTGCCCCATGACTGCTGGGACGAGCGACAGGCACTTCAGCGCCTTGAGATGATTCTCAGAAAAGATGTCCTTGACCTCCTGCTCGATATACTCCATGACTGGGAGTGTGAGATACTCTTTAAAAAAAGACTCTGCCTGTATTTCCATACCGTCGACTGTCTGATGCTTTCGCAGGAATAGCCTCGGGACTTTCACAGGGACCTCCATTGCAGTAGCCAAGGTGACAGCCTCTTCGAACCAGAATTCATGGTATACTTCAAGATTGTCCATCACCTCGTGCAACGAATGCAAAACTGCAGTCAGGCTGTTGGCTGCGAAAAAGACATCCAGAGTTTCTCCTTGCAGGTTTTTGCCAAAAGCTCTCGTGAATGACAAAGCGTTCTTCAATATAACCAACGTCACAATAAACTCAAAGTCTCCAAGAGCTTCTGAGATGGCGTAGGCCTCGCTGGTGATTTGGTCGTTCCACTTTAGTTCTTCATTGTCATGTACGCTGTCCATGCAGAGAAGGAGCGGCTCCATGAGATCGACGGCCATCTCGAACACGTTATGAAGATCGGTCCAGGTTGAACGTGAGGCTTCCTTGAGATAGTTTTCTTTCTCCGTGTTTCCCTGGCAGAGAATGGAGATGGCCTTGACAAGCTCAGCCTGCAGCATTGGACAGGCTTTAAAAAACGCATTCGTCTTTTTCAGAACCGACATCACAACCTGCACACCGGTCAGCGGCATGCCATTAGCAAGGTGAACGTTAAGCGCACAAGTAGAAGTGGGGGTGATCACCGCCATGGGATATTTCTCCTTTAGGTGAGCAGCAATGACCTTCATCTTGGTGGCGAGTATACCCGAGCCTGCATGCGCCTGCCCCCTGCAGTCCTCTAAACTCAAGCCCCACCCATTCGTGAACCGAGACTCCAATCTCTCGGCGATGGAGATCTCCTCTCCTTCCAGCGAGAGGAACTCTATGAATTCTTCTCTGAGAGTGTTGGCTTGATCTACAAAACGCAGGAAGATGGGAAGGTGATCTCCATCTGGGAACTCCACTAACTCCCCGGTGACGATGGAATAGAAACGACATTCCCGGACCCGCAGAAGAATCTCTTCACGGACGCACTTCTCACAGACCTCAAGCATTTGTTTCTGCTGGACGGCTGGGCAATAGTCTTCGTTGACAGACGCAGTTTCGAAACGCCTCCTGAGAAATTCATCGCCTGCATTGATACGGCTTTCTAACAGTGCCTGGAAGGTACTAGCAGAATAGGGCTGTTCCTCTTGTTTGGCGCTCAGATCATCTTTCGCAATGTGTGGAAAGTTCTGCCTTCCTATTAAAACCATGACTTCAAACAAAGACCTCAAGAAATTTCTCAGTTGTTTTTGTTCAGGCGTCAGCTGAGGGACGTCATCAGTGGTGTCGCTGCCTTCCTGAGGTTCACATTCTTTTTTGGAGAGCATCTGTTCGATTGAAGACTCCACTAGAGAGACAGAGACAAACGCTCGAGGCAATGATACTTTACTTTTCACATAAATGCTAGGTTTTATTTGATGTATCATACTTACATCGTCTTTCTTTCATCTTTTGAACCTCTTCATCGGTCTGTAAATAAGGATGAGATTGAAAAACAAGTTATTTGCTCACTTAGTTTTTAAGAGAGAACACTTATGAGAAACATCAGAAAAGCTCATCGTACCAGAATTTTGATGCGTTTGCGATGTCTGCTGTGAGGATTGCTGAGGTGACTGGTTAAATCAAAAATCGTAGGAATCGCAGTGTCTCTGAGCACTGTCCTGTATGGGCTCTTAAAACAAGAAATATAGTCAACTAAATGTACCTTACGGATTTAAAAAATATATATACATTTCAACTAAATGCAAATGCAAAAAAACATGGTGCATTACAGTTTTGCATATCATGGCTGGTTCAAAATGCTTTGCACATAGCCGGTAGTGCTTGTTCAACTGTTCAGGAGTTTTCTCCTCAAGATCTGCACGGCGACAGTTCTCCACCCACAGCCTACATCTGTGAAAATAAAACAAATGAGAAGTTTCACAAAATTATGTATTTTTGTGATACATTTTTTACAACGGGCAATTGAGTTTGTTAGAGCATATTCTGTTGATAAGAACTTCTACAGTACCCATAGTCAATAATGGTCTTTAATGCCAAATTATGAAAATGTAAATGTGATCAAAAAGTGGCGAAATATGTGTTCTCTAAATACACAAGAGGTTTACCAAAATACCAGAAAATCACTTTGGTAAAAAGCAGTTTGTATTTATAATAATTATGTTCCATGTTGCCAAAAGTTTATCGAAGTGATGTGTATTATTATTTTAAGATGTTGCTGTTGTATAGCAAGGATCTGACAATTAAAGCAGTCTATTTCCTTCCTACCATTTCCTCTGAAATAATAGAAAATAACTGATAACATGTGAGAAAAATGTATTCTTACTTCTATTCTATTCTATACTATGTAAAACTATGGTTTCTTCTATTCTATACTACAGAAACTATATAGCAAAGCAAGGTTTTTTGTATGAATAGACAACTAAAATGATTATACTGTGCAACACTGTTACAAGCAAGCACTGGACGTATATTGACAGGGTATGACTGTATGATCTCAATCAAACAGGTTACGTGTCACATTAACTCTTGTCTCAACGTGCACCAACTTTACATCATGCCTTTACATGCTGCGTAAATACAGGTTCACTAAGAAATCTTACGCGGTCAATATCATTGAGAATAAGGGAATAATGACATTACAAATGCATCAATAATATTTTGTAGACAGAAAGTCCTACCTCTCCGGATCCCTTGGAAACCGAAAGAAAGCTAGATCAGATTGTGTGCTTTTCCTTGTACAGTTCGGGGCGGCGCAAAAATTGGGCATTGTGCATGAATACCCACGAAAACCTTTTTATTGCCTTGCGGACGCACTATTAGTTATGCTCGCATTACTGTAATTTCCTTGCCTATCAACATTACAGAACTGAACATGGCGCGCAAATATGAAGCACCAGTATTGTTGGTCTGCTGTCCCATAATGCAGTTCGCTTCAGTCCCACAATGCACCTCGTGTACTGACATGACAGCCACTAACAATGAACATATTAATAAAACAGCTAGAAGTTATGATTAGAGACACAGAGGGTCTATTATTATTATATACAAAATTACTAACGTTACAGTACAGGCGAGTTATCCCCGCAATATGGAGTAACTTAATGTTACTTGATGTGTGTATAATAGAAACACGGGTAATTTGTGCATTAATAAATGTATTCTTACCTTAGTGACTTCAGTATACGTATTCATTATTTGGCACGGGGCGCTTATATTAAATACGGCGAGCTTCAGGGGAACAAAAAGCGAAACAATATTTTGGGCTCGTCCGGGATTTGAACCCGGGACCTCTCGCACCCGAAGCGAGAATCATACCCCTAGACCAACGAGCCGCACGACCGAATAAGGAAGGACACCCTAATGATTTGTGTTCAAGCCTTTGTTCCTATATGGCGATTTACAAGTCTGACGTGGATTGATTCAGGTATTTTTAATTCCTTTGTGTACTATTTGAGTTGCTTTAAATCAATGCCATCAGAACTAAACGTCAAGGCAGTCCTCTAGATTAGAGCTTAGTTACGTAGTGTGGAAGCAACAAGCCAGGGAATAAAGAAAGAAAAAGCCAAGAGCGCGTCAATTAAGTTATTTTTTTATATATCATACATAAGACTGTTTGAATATAATACAAAGGGCATTTTCATATACACAGCAAAGTATTGACTAGATCTTACAATCTGTGGACACTTATCCTTTCCCCCATGCTGTTCAATTATATAGTGCATGTTGCATGAAAAGGGTCAAGAAAAAAATGCAAAGAAATAGAATAGGCAGATGTTTCATTAAAATCCATGATCTTGTGTATAAGTGACATTTATCTCTAATGCATTTAAGAGAAATGGGGAGAAGCAGACCTGGCAAACCATGAGCATTATAAAAAAGTGTGGACAAACATGCATCATACCCTGTGAAAAGATTCTTTAGGTACAAGTTCTGGTCTTTTCTCCCCAATATAAGCCCTACCTTTAGTGTTGTCCTGTTGAAGTCAAATGCATTTAACTAAAAGCCATTTTTGTCAAGGAGGGTTGAAAAACAAAACGAAACAAACAGGTAATCGAACACATGGCAATGTGATTGACATACCAGCAGGAGCAATGTAGTGAGTTCTATACTTCCTTTATTTAAAAAAATATAAATATATACATAAATTCTATTCAACTATTAAAAAGGGGCTGCATTTCATGAAAACTGCACTAAATCAGATCTCATTGAGCAACAGCTGAAACAGGTGCACTCTTTAAATGATTCTGTCATTTTTAGATTTCGATTTTTGGAATGTTTATGTCAGCAAACTGCACTCAAACGTTTTTCGTATAAACATTTTATATCAAGCTAACATTCAGGTAAACCTTTTTCTGATAGCCACTGTGAGATTCGTAAATATATCAAACATGTTTCTGGTTGATGTCTTTGCGAAAGATTAAAAAAACTGCAAAAGTGAACACTACAAACACACACACACACACACACACACACACTCACGTCTGGTAGGATAGTGTCCCACTGCTATATTCAGAGATGTAACAAACAGGGGGTTATACTTCATGTTCCTTTGAAGAATTGAGACCTAATGCAAAGTGAGAAGCTAAGTGAACTCACATACTTGGATATAAACATCATGGTGAGCTCGGCTATCCATACCGTGACTGAAGTGACTATAAAGACATATCCTCTTCAAAACAACATGCATGTGCCCAGTGTCTGTGTGATAGCGCATCACCTCTGGTTACTCTTCGAATAAGTACATCTGAGGCGAGCATTGAACCAATCACTTGATAACAAATTTAACTCGGACTCAGAGGTCACAGTAGCTACAGTAGACTGCCTGAATAAATAAATTTAAGTAGCCACTTAGATTAAAAAAGGTAGAAATTAGCATGTTCATCAAATTAGGTATAAAAGGCAGCATCACTGACTGATAGACTAGGTAAATACAAAACAAAACACTTTTCTTTCCTCAGAATAAATTGTGATCTCTCAGCCACTCTGTAGCCTGCAGAGTAACTGTCCGTGTCCTTTCCCTCCCGAATACATTTTCCTTGACAGGAAAACCAAACTAAAAATTAACAAATAAAGGAGGTTTATCCATATATTAACCAATTTCAGTATTTAGTTAACATTAAAACAAAGTTCAGCAAAAGTTCCAGTTTGAGAGAGCGTACAGACTAAAATGGACTTCAATGAACCTTGGGCTGAAATGGTGAACTGCTACATTATTCCTTACAGACACCAAATGCTATAAAAATCAACAACTTTGGTATATCAACAAAAAAAAAAAAGAGGAGACAATACTAAAGAAAAAAAGTGTAAAATTCACAGCATAATTCAAGAGGAGAAAAAAAGGCAGTCACATACATTTCATTACACATCTTCTGTGTTCAACACAGAGGCAAATTTTTGTCAATGGGAACCGCATGCTTCATGGGAAAAAATAAAGCCAATTAATGGTGTCTTATATGGGGATGACTATGTATAATCCCACTTCGGCAAGAAAGATTTTTAGGAAGTCATGTCAGAGACGTTTGATCAAGACCCTGCAATTTGGTGTCCCTCAAATGAGAAATCTTTGCTAAATAAAGGCCTCTGAATAACCATTCGTATTTACCCTTTTCTAACCAATTTTTCCATCTTAAAATAGAGGACAGCCATCTCTATTTAATAATATAGTCCAGCTCCTTTTCAGTCAAGGTCCAAACATCATAAGGCCAAAGGGTTCTCAACAACAGCCCCAGAATGATCTGGATCTGTCCCCCTTGTTGCTCCTCCGCGCACCTCCTCCTCAGTTGCTGTACGTAGTTGAAGCCGGCCGGACTGGAATTCTCTGAGTCTGAAGAGTACTGCACCTGCCTGTCTAAACCCAAACACCAGCTCATTCACCCCGCAAGGCCAGAGCTTGCCACCGGAGCTCCACAGCTATGTGCCCCCTCTTGAAGAGTTTCACAATACCGACAACACGAAATATCACTGCAAGTACTGCTTCCTTGACACGCAACAGGTTTAAACACACAGCTCTTTAGAGAAGTTTCACTTAAAGGGTAAATAAAAGAACAACCAGTCAAATTATAATATGTTTCACTTGTTTGAACTAAACAAATGTTTTGCATTGCTTTACATATAAAAGCTGTACGACAGCTCACAGCTCTGAAATGCTCACTGTATTTAAAAAAAATGTAAAAACAAATAAAAAAATCTCCCCGTTTCTAATGAAACAGATGGTAAATAAGTACTATATGGAGATGAGTGAATTGGCAGATGATGTTGCCATTTCACTATGGTTATTTGCAGTATTACTAACTTATCTAGAAAACGTAAAATTATGGTAATACATATATACTTTTTAAATACTCTTCAATTTGTTGCGGTTCAGTGATATCTCCCCTCAGAAGTGAGCAGCTTTTATTCTCTATGCACCTTTTAAAAACAGGAGAAAAAAACACCACTGTAAAAAAGAAAAACAAAACAAAAAAAGTCACACAGAAAAACAAACTCATTTCAGCTAAAGTCACGAGCTAGCCATTGAGCTCTGCTGAACACACACTCCAGTCATCGGAGAATCTTCCCTATCAATCCCTTGTCTCATGCCCAGGTGTCCCTCTGTTATAAAGTGACCAGTTCCTGCGTTTGTGGCAACAGGGTATGTAGGATGACCAGCCATACCAGTCTCTTGGCGAGGGTTTGAGAAGGCACCCAAACCCATACTCATACTTCCATTTTGGCTAAAGCCCAGGGTGTTGGCAGGAAGTTGGCGAAGCTGGTAGGCCTGGTTGCCGTGGTTTCCTGTGGAAGAGGAAGATGTGGAGGAAGAGGATGCAGAGGAAGACAGGGATGTCATGGACAGGTGACCATGTACCACCTCCATGGAATCTTGCGTGGAGGCGCTGTTGGTGGGCGAGTTGTAGAGTCGCGGCCGTGGTCGCGTTGCTATGACCTGTCCGTGGTGATGATGGTGATGGGGGTGCAATGCCTTGGGATGCTGGGGAGGCATGTGAAAAGTGGTTTCCTGGACTGGATGAGTCTCTACAGTGACGGGTTCTGGTCTTGCAATTCCAGGCCATACTACTGGTGGATGGTAAGGCTGTCTCGCCTGCTGGGGCGAAAAGCAAATCTGAACAAAAGCAACAAATCACTTGACTTCCTAACACTTCATTTTACATAACACACCATGATGATTACAGCATAATGAAAATCAGCATCGTTCCGTAATAAAGGCCGAATATATGTGTAACTACTTCACAAGACAAGCAAGAGGGTTCACCTGAGGGCAGAGGTTGTCACAGTCTATGGCAGGCATAACTGTGCCGAAATGCCCGCCACTGTGTCGATGGTGATGAGTTGGATCAGATCTTGCTCTCCCACTGGTGCTTGTTCCAGATGATCCTCCTGAAGCAAAACAAAACAACAGCATGCTTTTTGGTTTACCCAGAAAAACTATTATGGGGGTCTAAATGACAAAGCCTTAAGATATCAGATCTGTTACATTAAAGTCAAGAGATCAGGGACAGGGACTAATTTTCAATCTTAAAAACAATTAAAATGTAAAAGAACCTGAGCTTGAGGATGTACTAGAAGTGGTCCCTGATGACTGTGACTGCTCAAGTGCAGGACTTGTTGACACACTACTACTTGTATTGGTTCCTTCATCAGCAGTTTTCTTAAAGAAACTGTGCTGGAGGGCATAGTAGGGCTGAATTCGCGTCTTGGGGTCGTAGTCCAGCATTCTGAGGATGAGGTCCTTGAACTTCAAGTAGTCAGCTACCGCATGGCCAGATTCTCCAGCCCGGCGACCGCCTGGTCCACCACATTCCACTCCCAAGATGGAATGGAGTTTTCGAGATGCCGGAGGTTTGTACTGGTCGCACCAGTCAAAGACAAAAGGAAAGGTTTTTAACACTTGAGATTGAGCGCAATCAAAATCCTGTAACATTGTAAAACATACTGCCTACTACACTGTATAGTGTTCTACTTCAATAACACAACATGACAAGTGAATGCATTATTACTATGTATTGATAAAAACTATAACAGTGGCAATATATCCGTAACACATACCCTTTTTCCATCTTTGGTCTTCTTAACACTCCATGTTCCATCTGACAACTTCTCAAAAAACTTCCTGGCTTTTGGTGCTAGGTCCATAATGTGATTGGGTGGGATACCAAGTACTTCAACTATTTTGTTCATTTGGTCCACCTAATGAAGTTTTACAAAAAAAAGTTTTGTCTGACCATTTCTTACTAATTGAAAAAGATAATTTAGTAAGGCAAAATTTGTCCCTTTTCTTACAAGTAATAATGATAGAAATATTTTGTAGCTTCATTTTACCTCATTGGCTCCACTAAACAGAGGCTCTCCTGTATGCATTTCCACCAGGATACATCCCAGAGACCACATATCTATGGCCAGATCATAGGGCATTCCCAATATCACTTCAGGGGAGCGGTAGAATCGACTCTGGATGTACTGATATATCTGATAAAGAAGTATGAATAATTGTTTTTTATATTCACCATGCTGTGATATACTTTGATATAGTGTTGTCAAAAGTACCGGTACTTCAGGTCCAAGTCGGTACCTAAAAATAAAAAAGTTGTCGGTACCTAATTATCATAAGACCCGGTAGTACCGACATACCGGGTCAACCGGGTACTGATGCTCTGTCTGACAGGTTGTCAGTCGGAAACTTTTTATAGACGCAATAAGACGTGATGAGCGGATAAGCGCGGCTCCGATCCACAAGAGATGCGCGCAGAAATACTTCAAATTAAAGTCATATCACGAAGAAAACGAACAGAGTTTTGTGGTGAAAGGAGGAAACATCCGGATTTAAGTAACAATTCAAGCGGTAAGTTTCAATTTCTGTTGCGTTTGCATTATGAATGTTGTAGCATGTTAAGTTAAAGGTTAAGTCAAAATAAACATCCCTGTTTGCGTGTTAATTTGTTAGCGCCAATGCTAAACCAGTCAAGTGTCCTTATTAACCATTTAATGCTTTTATAACTGTAATGGGGTAAAATAAATGGGAGGGCGGGATGGGGTTTACAGTACCTATTTTATTTAGGCCTATCTGAAATCTATGTGCTAGAAAACTATCTGTATCTAACTGTATGACTAGCAATGTGTATGTCTTGGATAGATAACTCTATTAGGTTTAAAAAGCCACATTTAAATAAAGAAAAATATATCTGTTGCATTTATTATTTTAATATACAGTTACCTTAACGTAAGTAATCTTGTGTAAATGCAGTATAAAAACTGATGTTTGTTTTAATATTGCATATGCATGTTTGTTCAGTCAGTTAACTTACTGAAGTTTATTCTATTTGTCTTATACAGCAGCAGACTGAGGAGGATGTTCATCAGCATGAAAGAACCCAGTGAGCACACAACCGTTTCAGCAACAATTAACTTGTATACTTCATGTATACAAAATGGCATTGCTTTCTATACATTTATATTAACAATGAGCTTTATTAATAAAATTGTGTTTCAATTAGCATGTACTGGTGTTTTGCTTTGGTACCGAAATTGGTACCGAGAACCATGAAATTTTACTGGTATTGGTACCGACTACTGAAATTTTGGTACCGTGACAACACTACTTTGATATAAACCTTCTTGACACTGGCCTTCCTTTTTAACTCCTTCCACATATAAGCAATAAATAAGACATGGCAGTTACATACCCTTTGTCCCAGTTGGCAGGAGCTCCCAAAGTCCACTATTTTGATGGCACTTCTCTTGGGGTTACATAGCAGGATGTTTTCTGGCTTTAGGTCACAGTGGATGATGCTGAGCTCAGGTGTAGCAAGAAACAGCAGTGCTGTACATAACTGTTGGGCAAACTTTCGTGTCAGATTCAAGGAGACACCTCTGAAGTTTGTGTTTCTTAACAAGTCATACAGGTTGTATGACAACATTTCAAATACTAAGCAAAGATGATTCCGGAACATGAAGTGCCGTTTCAAGTGTACTGAGGAAAGAGAAGATAGGATAGGACAAGATATATGTCAAGTTATCAACTATTTACGTGTGTGATTAAGGTTTGAAATGAAATCAAAGAACTGAACGATAAGATTCCTTACCTATATAGTATTTCATCTCTGTGTCATGTTTGTTCATGAGCTCGAGAAGCCGTACTTCAATCTGAGCTTGATTGAGGAAGGCCTTCTTGTTCTTGATAATCTTAATTGCTACCCACTCTTGCTCAGCACGATCGTAAGCTTTTACAACCTAAACACAAAAGCATTGTTTAGTTTTTCCTTAAATAAACTGAAAAGCATTTTACTTTAAATGTGGCCATGGCAAGGATAATTAAGGTTTTTTTTTAGTAAAACTATCCTTATTTTAGTTTTAAATCATTCATCCTAATATCTATCAGATCTTTTTTATTTTGTCAGATTAGACTGATAAATAATGTGTTCTTCATAATAGTAGCATTCAAAATATCTGCTTTGCTCTGGACATCTATTTTTAAAAACTTGCCAAAACTGAGTTAACCTCCTCTAGAAGATTCAAGCTGCCCTACCTGTCCAAATGACCCTTTTCCAATTAGAGAGTCGATTTCATAGCGGTCCATCCATATTTCCCCATTTTTGACAATGTAGTCGTAGTTCTCATCATCATAGCCATCGTTGAATAGTTTTCTCTCCTTCTTGTGGCTGGAGTCCTCACCTTGACCCTGTTGATGCCGTCGCTTCTTTTTTGCATAATACACCTATACAAAGAAAAACAAGCAATCACATGTTACTGTTTTCAACGTTCTAATTTATCGGTTTGAAATGTACTTCATAGCAGTAAATCTGACACTGATGATGCTCGTTATAGTGTTTGATACTTTATTACTTTATGTGGTTTACAACTAGATTCAACAGACTTTACCTCATTGATGTGTTTGTAGGTTTTGATCAGGTCTATGGAGAGCTTCCTCAGAGGAGCTAAAGTGGGGTCACGAAAGCACTGGGGCATGTGCCTCTGCAATAATACAGACATAAAGCAAACTTAAACCCCAAGTAAAAACAAAACTAAATCCTACGGAAAAAATAACCCCAAAGTAACTAGATAAATGCAATAATGTGCTTTATACATGTTTATTTACAATTACATAAACAGGAGTGGAGCATCTAGTACCTGGCTGGCAGCGAGTGCTTGTGTCTGTTCACTGTATGGCAGTACAGTGACAGACTGGTCTGTACTCTGTTGGTGACCGTCACTGTACTGCTGGTGCGAATGAGGCATGGGAGCAGCCATCTGAAGACCAGCAGCATGGAAAGTAAGAGAGGGTGCAAGCCAGACAGACGAGGGTTTGCATGCTGAGGTCTCTCCCCCTAGAGGAAATTTAAGCTAAATTAGTGCACGTTAAAGCAAAATTTTCCTCCCTCCCTAAGATCCTTTGAACCGCAAACCTTACAGGTTATTAAGAAAAACCCACAGCAGGTTTACTTCCCAAAATGCTCATAGCAGCATCAATTGAAAAAACAAATATGTACAAATGTACAGTATTTGTAATAATATGAATCAAATTTCGAATGAAAATATAACGCATTTCTTGAGAGAGACTGACAGAAACTCATGCAACTAAAAATCCATATAAGAGCACAATAAAGCACAGCAAATGAGAAACAATTCAGATTGTTCTCATTTTTGACTGTAAAGAAAAAAAATACAACAGTTCTCCCCTCAAAAACTAAACGGAGACTAAAGAGAGGGAAAATGTCAAGTAGAAAATTTTCTGGTCAGAAACTATTTGTCCTCTTTTAGCTGTACATTCTTATAATTATAAGGAGCTTGCTCATATATCAGCATCTCTTGCCAGGCAACACAATGCACCACTGCCACACAGAATCCCACCACTATTCAGAATCCCAGCAACAGCACCTAATTAGCATAGCCTATCACCAAGAAGATACAGTGTGATTTGGCAAGCCCATCAATGTTCAAGCCAATCACAGAAGAGTATGCAAATAGCCTACTTTTGTTGCCAGGGCAGAGCTGCTCCCATTTTCCAATAAGAAAACAAGAAATAAACAAGAAATAAAATTGAACTTTGGCACACTTAGATGAAGCATCCACCACATTGGAGCCTGACAGCAAAATAGCAGCTCAGACCCCACTCATGGTGTAGGCATGACGAGAATGATTCAGCTGACCTAACTAAGGCAGGGCAAAGGATTCATGTGATCCACAAAATATCAGAGGAAGGAAACACTTCTACATGCTTCAACACAACCATCTAAAATGAAAGGCTGTGATTTGTGAAATAAGAATAAATATTTGAGAATTAATTGTCTGTCCCTGAACAAATATAAAGCAAAGAAGAAAAATAAATAAGTGATGCTTTGTTGTATTAGTAAAATATCCTTAATAAAGTCAAATATCCTACAGATGCCTCTCATTGTTTGGTACTTGTTCTGGTAAAACACTTTTCAATAAAAATCACTTAGGCTTGATGATTCATGTTGTCAAGGACTACAATTCACTAGGAGAAAAACTGATGCGTGTCATAAAACAAATAGAAACAGCAGCACAGGAGACACTACATTCCATATTACAGCCCTTATACTCATGTTTATGTTTTTATGAAGGTGTGATTTATAAGCTGTCATTATAAAAAAATAACAAAAACATTACCACAATTTTATAACTTTTTATAATGAAAATGATAAGGCAGCATGCAAAATTATTTGCCAAAAATACAAACATTGCACATGGTGTTGTGCGCACTACAGTCAAATTTCACAGGTTCATAAATATATCAGACTCTGATTAATGTACAAAACTAAACTACAAACGCTAACATTATAGAAACTTTTTTATACAAAATTACTCTGTTTACAGATTTGTTATTTAACCATCCATTTTTAACAGTAATTGCAACTGTAACCACCAATATGCCTATATTTTATTATATAAATAAATAAACAAGTTTACTTTTTTTTACTAAATTTAAAGACTAATAGATTGTCATGATAAATTAATTTCTTATCCATCTACAGAGAACTTTGGTCATAATGAAGTTACAAAAATTACAAATAGATTTATTGGTTTTGTTTTATATTTTATTCCACAGCACATTGGGTTGTGTTGAGGGTAAACATAATTTAACTATTTGCTTTTTGTTAAAATAGTCCTCCCTTTATTAATATAGCCAAGACAAATATACAGATCAGGAATGTGATCATTAAATTATATCAGGTAAATGATAGCAATCATAGCCAAACAGGGTGTTGAATACACCAACTTGGATTTAAAAACAACTTTTGAAGATTACAAAAAAACATACAAAAAATCCATACAATCTTGGTAATTTAAAGCGCTGTGGGCCAGCACCCTGTTCTTAAATGGCTTTCAAGACTGACAATTGTTGTTTTCCAAAGCTTGCCGCTGTCAGGGAAAAACTTCTCGAATTGCATACCTGTTACATTCACCAGAAATTACTACACTTATTTTGTTCAAATTACAAGTGGGTACAGTTAAAACTTGTTTTAATAATTTTAAATATCATAAAACTATGGTTCAAGTGACAACTTTGCAGACTATGAAAAAAACAGTCAAAAAAACAGTATTGGTACATTTTGTACTTCGTGGTTGTAATATAGTTGATTTAAACTTTCAATAAGCATTAATTCACTTATTACCCTTCACTGCAAATCAACAGTGAATACTTTATTAGTTGCTATGCTATAACAGTTGTATCAACATAATGGTAGCAAATAAATGTTCTTATATGTCAAGATCTCAGTTAAATGGGAATTATTAAAAAAAATACATTTCTTTTCAGTAACTTTTATATACTTATTGGACATGTGCTCTGTTATATGCTTGTTTTTAAGTTTAGAAGTTTGTTAATATTAAATTAAGAGAGATAAGTAAAAGTTTCTACAACTACAAAAAACTTTGCAATGTCACATGTTTGCAGGGCTCACTGGTATTTAAAATACTTACAAAATATTCTTAAAAATCAAGTTTTACTTAATCTATTCTAAATATTAAATCTGTTTTGTCTAAATTTCTAATCAAAACAAGAATTCCTCAATTAAGTCAACAGTGCACAGGACCCTTAAAACTTCCATGCTATGTAAAGTAAAGGCATACATGATGCTGCATGTAGCCATAAAGTAAAAACAAATAAGAGACAGCCTACTGTTGTTGCCTCTTCATGCAAGTGTTAGGCCTCTTTTTTCATATCATGCTAAATGCAACTTAAGTTTTAGGAGGGATTAAATTGTGCAAAACAATGAACAAACTTCGTCCTAAGCAAGATTAATTTTGTTTACAAAGAACAGAAAGAGTTTAAGACTGTTAAACTAAGGACGCTGTCATTAGGCATCAATCACACATTTTGACTACTGTGTTTGCTGTGTGGGAGTGACTGACAAAAAGGTGGCATCTAGCATGGTTCTACCCAGGAACTTTGAGAAGAAAGTTTACCTCTGGGAATCACTAGTAACAAATCCTTACCTTATTTAAGACAGCGATCTGTGTATATCCAAGTGACATTTCTGCGTGTACATTCCATCAGTTTTATTAGCGCCAGTATAGTAAGTATATGTAAGTACATTTCAGCAGCATGCGACTTAACGGAAACCTCAGGTGCCAGTTTACGCTGGGCTTACATCTTTTAACATTTTGCCCTGTATTCACCTGCCCAGACAACAATTTGATCATGATTCCAACGGCAAACATGAAAGCATCCTCCTGACATGCGAAATAAATCTTTACATAATTGACAATCGTAGGAGCGTGCCACCAATTCTTTCGTTTCAACTGCAAATAACTTGATAGAAATAATTGTAAACTGAGAACGTCAAGCAAACCCAAAAGCCCATCGCCAAGCAAACTAACGAGAGTTAAAATGAGTGATAGCGACAGGTAAACGCGGACCTTACCTCTCTAGCTGGCATAGCCATTCATCGGGCTCGATTAGACTCGTTTAACGCCTCCATCGTCACGCTAAAGTCTAAACCCGTACTACATGACTGAGCAACGTTTGCTGGAGAACTATGGTTAGAGCCCGAGTGGAGGCATCACATCGCTGGCTAATGTCAGCCCCCCTCCCCCGACAGGAAACCAGCCTGATGGCTAACTGACAACACGCTAGTGATCGGGCTTTATCATCACCATCACCAGCCAAACCCTACCATCAGACTGATTTGAAGATACGCTTCTCTAAACACCAGCTGACTGACTTTCTGCTGGTATTTAAAAGCGTCGCGCTAAGCCAATGACATTCATTTTCTCTGACAGTCTGACCTAGCGCAGCTACAAGAGGTTACATATTAATCGACAACTAGACTTTTATTTTTTTATTAAACTAAGAAACCTGCTCACTACACTAGCTTCCGGAGTGTAAAACCAACTAAAGCTATTTAACGCATCAACACATAACAGTTAACTAACTAGTTTAAGAATAAGTTAACGTTAGCCTTCTAGGCCAAATCAAACTAGCCTCTAACTTAGCTTCTAACAAACCGACATTCTTATCAAACAAGCTGTTTCTAAACAAAGCTGTGGTGGTTATCGTTCATTCAGACCTCTACATTTTTGTTCATGATTGTTCACGAGTCAAGCCAAAGACTCACCTTTGATGGTGTGATCTTCATTTAAAGTCCCAAATCCAGCAAAGAGAGGCGACTTATCCAGTTTCTCTACGCTGCTTCCAACGAGACACCTCTAATTTAACGAGCCAGACAGGGCCAAATGGCTTCCTATTTCAACTGACAGGTAAAACAACGGCTTTCCAGTCCAGTTTTGTCCGTGACATACCTTATACGTGCATAAATCATTGTTAATAAGTGGTGAAATTAATACTAGCGGCTAGTTAGCGCGTTCTTGCTCAGTGACTTTAACGAACGTAGCTAACCAGCTAACGTTAGCGCTCAGAAAGGCGCATTCAAGATTACCCGCTTTCTGGACCGCTGGGGGCGGATATTAATTATTTTCAAAAGCAAAATTAGCCGGGAAAAACGAAAGGTGTGCAGATGTTATAAAACCATCTACATAAAAGACATCACTTTTCCGTTAAGGTTTTTTGTCAGTTTTCACAAAATGGCGCGCGTTCCAAACCTGCGCAGCGGACCGGCCCGGTGGACCCGAGACACGGACTACTAGCCAACTAAATATATTCCTGACATTCCGATAATTCGTCCTGGTGTTGTTATCAGTCCGACGCCGTTGACGAATCCTTTCCAAAACTGCCGCTGTTACAGGCGGGTGAATGCATTATTCCGGCGGGAAGCGAAAACATTTGAAAGATTAAATAAGCCCCTGACAAAATGGCGACAGCCTGCACTGTTGCTATGGCAACTGTCAATCAAGCGCTCGAGTGCCCGGATGTTCAAATGACGATTTGAAAGAGGCGAGAGGATTGCTGCGCGGAAAGTGTCAATCAAACATGTTGACCAAAAACTTTATAATACCAGGTTTTTAACACGGTGTATACTGTACACAACATTAGAATAACGCTAAACAATTTATTCAGTAATCGGTGGTTATTTTTAAACTCTTTGCTTGTTTCTTTAAACAGTTTAGAGTTGGTAAACTTACATTGTGTGAAACGCATGCCCAAAGATGCACCTAGAATTACGTCTAAACGACAAATCTATGTAAAACATGCTGCATATGTTAAATAACAACAAATTATACTTAGGTTGTGAAAGACAAACGTGCTTTTAAACGTACTAAAACAGCTAAAACCAGACTATTAGATTGTTTCAATGGTTTTGGTCTCCCATACTGGTTTTAGCTGGTTAATCTGTAAGACATTCCACTTTTTTAGCTGGTCAGGCTGGAAGACCTGCTGACTCACCCTTTCAGTAGGGCCAGTACAACTTCTAGTAAATTGGCTGATGCCCTTGATTTTCATGTTGTAGGGTCTGACTGGTGTAAATTGAATTTAAAAAATAATAACATATACAATTTTTTGTTTGTTTCTTTATGCGATTCATCTTCTGCACATTGATCACTTGTCTTATCATCTTTTAACCGATTAATTGAAATGAGAAGTAGTGGCCTTTGTCATCTGAGGTAAAGATCATTTGGTTTCTATTGAAACTAGCTACATTTTGCAATATGCGAGTCATTCCAGCACCATGGACAGCAACAAGTGCTGCAATGACCAATATAAAACTATTGGTTCAATGCTTTAAAGCAATAACCTTTAGAATTCTCGTACTGAATTTATAATAGCCTTTCTTTACTCCATTTTTCTATTCAGCATATACAAAAATTTGGTAACAGTTTACAACATTAGCATGAACTAACAATATAGTTTTCGTTATTTAATATTCGTTAATGTTAGTTAATGTCAATACAAAAGTTACATACAACATCACAACTATTGACTTTAAAGTTGTATTTGTAAATGCTGAAATTCATTTAAACTATGATTAATAAATTGTTCATAATTGTTCGTGTTGTTCATTGTTAGTTCGCGTTACCTAATGGATTTACTAATGTTAACATACAACCTTATTGTAAAGTGTCACCACAATTTCTTGAAAACATGTTATCTAAAGGACTATGCTTACATTTTGTAGACCGGAAGTGATGTACAAGTTGCCTCATATGAATTTCTACATTTTTGGGGGGGTTGACAAAACTGCCAAGAAATGAAAAGAACAGAAACACTGCTAAAAATGTACACTTTTATTTGAACTAAAAGTACAAAACAATGGTCAGTATGTACAATACTTGCATGGCCACATTCAACCTCTTTGGTCTAGATGGTGGTTTAAACGCACTAATGAGCACTGAACTGTGAAAATGCAGTAACACCACTATGCAAAATGGAAAGCTGGACGATTCTATTTCACAATTCTAAAGCCTGCAAGTAAATACCATCAATTGAACTACAATTCAACAGCAATGGAGGTATATTTTCCGAAAACAATTACTACAACTAACATGATGGTAAACACTGCCATTTAGCTAAACCTTATCAATATAAATAGAACAAAAAAACAACAACAAAAAAGTTTACCATATTTACAAGTAATGCTTCAAATGGATCACATACAATTCTGGCACAAAACGATGATACATCAGAACACACAGAAATAGGTGATAATCTGAGAGAAAAAGTGAATATTGGGAATAATGAGAATGTACATTGGTCAGAGCAAATGAAACAAATATGGTAACATGGCTGTAATTTAGTCTTTAAAAACTGTATGGTAAACAAGGCACAATTCTTAACAATCCAAGCACAGGGTATTGTTTTCAACAATAAAGAAACACTGGTCCCTGCATTATATTTGCTCATTTATAACATCACAAAGTCTTCAATTCCTGAAGGTTACATGATTAGAATGCGCGGGTAGACATAGCTAAATAATTGTCTTCAAATCCAAAAGAGTATAATATTAATTTTACTGCTCAATTTGTCTCCTCGCTGACTTGTTAAGACTTCAAAACTCAAACCCAAGTGCTGAGTTAACTGCGAAAATCATGCCTCGCATCATGCCACAGATTTGGTACTATATATAATTATAAAACAAAGGACTTACTCCGAGTAAATGTGGCATGGTTCGCACACATCCCATACAAGGTCTTGAAAACTGAAGGCCGCTGTGTTATTACACATCAAGTGAAACTGCAAAATGCATGTACAAAAAGTTTGGGGCACAGAAAAAAAAAAGACTTTACTTCAGAGGGCAAAAGAAAAGCACCCCAAACAGCCTAAATGAACACTTTTTACAAACTGTTTTCTTAATGGCCTTGATCTTCAATGCAAATAATTCACATACTTTACAACACACATTATTTATTAACTGCCCAATGGTGGAGATGTAACTGGCCCAGCCATTCAGACCCTCCATGACAGTTGTTTTTATTTTTTCAGATTTCCCCTTGACGCGTACACCTCTCCTCCAGTGGATAGAAGGGACAGTAGTCAATAAATCCTTTGGAGAAAAAAGATGTTATAATAACATCTTAAGGCAGATTCATAACAAACGTGTTCCTGTAGCTCATCTAGAAGAGCAACACCACAGTCATGGGTTCAATCTTTGGATAAAAGCTTCTGTCAAATGCAAACTATCCAATGAGGAAAGTTTATGTTTCTTAATTTACTCAATTTTTGCATTATCTGGCACTCGGGTTAAAAAAAAAAACATATGGAAAACAAAGAATATCTCCCTTGTTTTTGTATGCCTATTAAAAGGCGTATTAAACATGGATCTACATGTACGTATAATTTTTTTCTGATCGCTTATTGAAAGCCCAGACCAACTTTAATTTGATCTAAGGTGATAAATACTTCAGAAATACTTTGTCCCTCACCCTGAACGGCTCTTTAAACATTACACATCTGCTTTCTGGCTCTGATTCTCTTCCAGCTTCTTGCTCTCCTCTGCTGACCCATCCTCCTTTTCTCCAGTTTTCCATGTGCCTGTCCTACAAGTACATAGAGATTAAAGATTACAGTTGACCACTTTAAACAATTATAAGTGTTTCACATAACACAAAAAATGCAAATGCACAAAATGTTATGAATAAGAACGCTATTCATTAAGAAGACAGTACCTGAATTTTTTCAAATATAGCCAGTAGGCCAGGCCTACTGCAAGAGCAGCCACCAACAATCCAACAACGATGCCAACAACCATTGTAGTCTGCTCACTTTGCTCCTGTTTCATATCTGCTTAAGAAATATAGAGGTTAGAGGTGGGCGGAGAATAAGTGGTGACAATAACTAAACAAAAGCCTACAAGCTCACATAAATTCAGCTTAAGATCAATATCTTACCTTGTTTGTCCATTGTCACGTCATCAGCAACTGTAATCAGATATAAAATAGCATTACATTTTGTATACGTCTGTATACAAATAGCACAGCACTGCAGAAATTATTTGTTTAAAACATTATCCTAAAATTGAAAAAATATGTAATGACCACAAAATATTCTATGCATATTCTAAATGCTTATAAACTGATTTGATGATTTAACACACTGTAAAATGCTGGATTGCTTCAAATTCATTTTGATTAATATATGGAGAACCCAATAGTTTACCTTGAAAACGTCTATATTTTAATATAATATTTATATTATGACCCATGTCTTTAATATTGCATTGTTGAAATGCACCTCTTAATGTAGATCATTTAATGTGATTGACAACAAAATTATTTTGACAAAACAGTTATTAAAATCAAAACCACAATAAATATAGTTGTGTGATGTTGTAGTGAACAAATATATTATCCTAGCTTTATGTTTTTCAAAGATTTTATTTTTCCAATAACGGTTTTGTCTAAATTAACCAATGAACAGCGTCAATCATAAAGAAAAGTGATGCAAAAAGTGGGGAGAGGCAAACTTACATGTTGAGACATTAATGCTTCTAATGTCAGATCCCAAATCATTAGAGACAGTGCAGGACACAGTCAGATTAACCTTTGGAATAAGTGTCAAGCTATATGTGATTTTGCCATCCACATAAGCAGTCTCATCAACCTGAAATTATAGCACATTAAATCATTAATTTCAAAACATCACCATTATTTTGTCTTTCATATATTACAGAACTGTAAAACAATGATATGGCAACAAGTACACCTTAGCAATATTATTAAAGACAGCTGCTTTTGTAAACGACTATATGCACCACATGAGGGCGCTATTGCTCTAAAGTTTGTCCTTATGTGCTAGTACATTCCCTTTTTACTGCCATACACATATGGACTCAGATAATGCACTTCTCTAGAGTTTAGTTGCATTGATAGCGTATTTAAACCATTACACCCACATTACACAGGATGTGCGCAAGTCTCCTGACTTTAATTGCGTTCTCTTTCCACGCCCATTCAGTCACTTTACCAATCTGGTTTGTTTGAATACTGAGCTCATCCGAGAGCTTCCTGATACAGGTACTGTAAGTGCTTTGTCTAACAAACTACTGTACGTGACAACCCACGGCTCGCATTCGTTGAAAATGTTATCGAGGTCATAATCGCACACGATGTGACAGCTTTTTATAAGAATGTCTAGCTGGCTTGTCCAATCTACAAGATTAAAAGACACTGACACAATTTTCTCCTTTTTAGGTAGTTAATTTCCAAAGCTTTATTCTAATATAATGAGATCTCTAATAAGGTCAAGTTCTGTGGTGACTTGTATAAAATAATTTAGTTCAGACTTACATTTGTGCCGTTGATGCTCCATTGTACGGTGGGCTTTGGAGAGCCTTCTCCCACACAAATCAAGACCTTGTTCATGGTTCCATCACCTTTCTTATTGATCAGGCTCTTGATCACTGGAGCGCCTGCAAAAAGACTTCTCATTAGCCATCAAAATAATACAGAAGATACTCTCAAATCCAAAAGAATGAGAAAATAGTTAAATGTACAATGGTACACTTAAGACTGCGTTCAATGTTTTTAAACAAATTTAATAGCTCAAAAAATAAATAGCACTCACCTTCAACTATTAATTCAAATGTTTGTGTTTTCTTTAGGCCACCCATGGAAACAACACACCCATAAACTCCAGAATCAGAATACTTCAGCTTGTCAAACTTAGGCGCCTTCTCCAGCTTGGCATTGCCCTGAACGTTAGAGTTTCAGCATAAATTAGAGTTTAGGACTGGAAATCACAAAGTTGTGATTGTTTTAAGAAGAATTTTTGTTTTGCGACACCATAAACACAAACACACACTTTCATCTAGCCGGGGAAAAAAACTCTGCTGATACTGCAGTGCATATTGCACAATTTACAAACATTGAATGCTTATTGCTTACGTAGTCATCTAATAACAATAAGTAGTCTAGTTATTATTCGTATGAATTGTAAAAGAGACGTTTCTTTTCTACCTTTCTCCAAGATGTTTGCGTTGTTCCTGAGCCGTCGATATCCAGAGTGATCTCAAAGCTCTCGCCGACTTTCTTGTTAATTTTACCGGTGCTGCTGAGGACCACCTCAAGATCTTTGAAGACAAAAAAATGATGCATTACTGTTAACTTTGAAAAACAATCATCGATCTATCTGTCAAGAATCGAGAACAGAAAACAAAGTGTCCCGTACAATCAACGGTGATTTGTGCCGTATCCACCATGTCCTCCCCGTCCACCAGCGAGCATTTGTATTCTCCGGTGTCGGCCCGAGTGATGTTCCTCAAGGTGTACGTGTTCGAGTTTTCCACTGTCTTTTTCTCGCCCTACAGAGAAACACAGACACGTTTTGAAAACCTCACATCAGCCTTCTGTAAAGGAGCTTGAGTTTCCTTCAGCAGACGTACCTTGATGTAAAAATTGTAGATTGGGGGAGGAGGGTTCCCGTCTGCCGTGCATTTGAGGGTGACATTGTCTCCTTCCTTAAAAGGGCCCTGGGACACCACCTGGAGGCTGACCTTCTCGGTTGGGTCTGTAGAGAGGACATGTATGAATCATGGTGAGCCGGACAGAGAGGGGCCATTAAGCCCTGATAGAACCCGTGCAGATAAGAGCACTTCACAAAATCTCCTTATGAGCCAGAAGAGGCCCTTCAGCTCAAGAGTCGAGGCTCTTTTGTGGTGAGAAATGCTTTCGAGAGGTAGTCCGAGTAGTGCTGAGCTAGTTCCTTCACAATAACGCCAAAACCTCATTTACCGTCCAATAGCCGTATTCCCGAAAGGCCAAATTACAGATCTTATTGGACAAAATTCAAAGAGCCATTTGATTCTGAAGCCATTTTCTCATTGGTGCTTCAAATGGTCATTCTAAATAATGCTGAGAATTATGCCAAACATTAGGCCATTAACCACTTCAGTTTTCAACAGATTCATTCACACAAAGAACTAAGGATACATAATTATAACAGGAAGTAATAAAACAATAGTAGGACAGCACAAACTGCCAACCCAAATAACATGAAACGAATAAATAGAAAGTCATTTCTCATTTCTGGAGACAAAAAAAAGAAACTCACAGTTCACTGTGAAGTTAAGAGGTGAAGACTCCATGTCGGCTGATCGGACGTGTTGAACACGACAGGTGAATTTGGCATTAACATCTTCCTTCACCGCTGCGTATTCAAGCTTAGAAGTCGTGGCAGAAAGTTTGGTCACGCTATCAACATCCACAGCTTGGCTGATTTTAATCGCTGTAATAAATGGAAACTATTGGTTAATAAAAAAGCATTCAATGGGGATCAGCTGTGGTCAGTTTGAGCATCCAATATTTTCATATTGCCACGTCTCACTCTACCTGTTCCGTCAGACGCAAGTGGAGTTTTGTTCTTAAACCACGTGATGTTGGCAGCTGGGTTGGCACCTTCGGTACGGCACTCCGCTACCTAATGAGACAAAAGCACGAGTTATGAGAAAGAAGACAGGCGGATGTAGACATACTGAGAATATGCAAGCACAGATATCATCATTTATGTTCTTAAAAATGTTACACATGGTTAATATCTTCACATATATCGAATATATGGTTATATAAAAAAAAGATATATGTTTAAAATATTCACAAAGACATTGTATAAATGTCTATATGGAGAGTTCAGATGTGATCGCCTCTTCCTTTATATTTTTATCAGGCTAGGGTGTTTATATTAAAAGTTATTTTACTTGAATGGCAAAGAGGACGTATTCATTGCCATTAAAGCGAAATGACTGAATCTAAACATAGGAGCATGAAAAGAAACGCTAATTTTTGAAGAAAATTGTAAAACGGCACATAAGAGGCTTTTGTATCTGAACTCTATATTGTATCAATTGACTATATTGGACTGAACTTACCGTAGTTAGTTTGCCGATCTCCATCACAGTTGCTTGTTCTGTGATCTGAGGTGGCGACGGAGCCTCTGCAGAGAGAATATACATTGTTTGTTGCTGGTATAATCCATAAGTGCTGCCAGAAAGACTTTTACTCAATTGCGAGTTATCATTATTCTTAAGAATTTCTAGGCTTTGCTATGGTGTCCAACACTTACTATTAATGGCCAGCTGAACAGGGAATTCCAGAATGTCAGCAGACACGACGGTGATGCAGGTGAAGGTTCTCTGATCGTCCATAGTCACTTTTGTGATGACGAGACTGAAGTCATCTTTCAAACTGACTCTGGTCTTGTAGTTCACGTCATCTAAAACGGTTGCATTCTGATCCCGAAGCTTCACCAGTATGTTCCCTTTGTCCTAATAAAAACAGCCATGTTTAACAGAGCAGTTTCATGACAACCACAAATGGGCCATTTACAGGTTGACCTCTGTAATGTTTTCAAAACATCATACAGTCCGACACGTGGCTTTTGTTTTGACCAATGGCGTGAGTTTGTAATGAACTGTTTAGATGGGAATTGATGAGTTATTCAGCAAACATAATAGCAGTACTTACATATTTCCATTTGGTAATCGTGACGTCCTCTGCTTTGACAAGACCTTTGTTGCATGGGATTGTAACGGTCTCCCCATAATTGGCAGAAACTGTTTCCAAACTGCTCACTAAAATACACAAGAAAAACAACAGAGCACTGGCCGTGAATATGTGTTGGACAAAGCAATAAAGTGAACATCGAAATATTCGTACAGGTTATAGTTAGCCTGTTGTGAAACCAAGACTAAGCCTCAGGTTTTTTGACCAGAAAGATTTTAATTTTATTTGAATTAAAATAATTTTGACTGGAACCAGGCAAAGCAGGCAAAAAATTTGACTATTCAAATAGACAAAGACACTCACATTTGTTCGAGTACTGTCTGTACTTCTCTGACACATTCTCAAAAAGTCAACTTCTCTATGCTAAAATACATTTTTATTGTGTACTGTTACAACTTAAATCACACAAAGGGCAAGTAATAAAACTTATAGTCAAAATAATAAATCATTTTGGACAACATCTTTTTTCATTACTACTCTAATAGGTATGAAGAAGCCATTTACATTTATGCATTTGGCAGACGCTTTTATCCAAAGCGACTTACATTGCATTGTTATACATATGTTTCTGACTATGTGCATTGCCCTGGGATCGAACCCATCACCTTGGCATTGCTAGTGCCATGCTGTAACCACTGAGCCATACACACAGCTAAAGCTGACTAGCATGCTGAAAAATGTGCACAAACATTGTAAACTGCAACTACAGTATTTGTGCACAATTGTGTTTCACATAAGCTTCACTGCCTACATGTTTATGTTTAAAAGCTAATATGCAAATTGTAAAACAAGGTTGCAAACTCTAAAGCCGGTAAAACTGGTTGTAGTTTGTCGCAACTACACACAACCGATATTCTGAGGAAGGGGCCTTGACAGTTGACAGATACTGCAAACAAAAAACCGATAAACGTCTGAGATTGTGAATTCCATAGCTAGACCTATGACAACATTCCACCGAATCCTGTTTATGACATTTGCATGACTGAACCTGCCATTTAAAGAGCGATTTGGGCTTTAGAAATTTTGATTCAACCCGTGGCGGTAAGCAAAATGTTTACTGGCAAAAGACATAAAAGTGTGAGATCCAATAACACTTTCCTAGTGGAATGCTGTGATATCATATATACCATAACTTAATATAACGTTCCATAAGGTTCTGAAGTTAAAATCAATTATGCATGTTTTCTCTTTTGGAAAAATGTTTAGTGTAAAGTTCAGTCAGGGTTATATGAGCACTAGAGAATGAGGCTGCCCTGAAGCCACACAGGTATTTGTTATGCAAAGCTTAAGTTTTGTCTCAATGCTCAGTGAAGTTGTTTTCTGCTGACAACTCTTTTATAAATGTACAGACCCGTCATAAAACAGAATTCAGCTCCTGGCTATGTTTTCTTTACAAATATGTGAGACACAAAACTAAGAGTCACAAAAACAACTTTGGTTCCCTCCAATAATCCCTGCATCAACACCAGCTCTTAACTGGAAATTCATCCAAACTAAATACTGCTATTCACGATCATAGATTATTACAACATTAGTAACGTGCTTTAATCATACAGCAATACTTTACTGAAAATTGATCACTCAGATTACTCATTCACCCTGTGGCATTTTCTTAGTATTAGTAGAAAAGTAAATGGACACTGGCTGACACACTACAAGAGAAAAGGGTGTGTGCACGAGTGACCTCAGAGCTCAGAACAAACCACCAGCAGGTGAAGTAAACAAATGACACTACTCCCCCCATCCCGATGCTCTTTGTCTGGCAAACAGGTGCTCTGCTCGAGTAGCTTCATCATACACCTGTTTTAAAACTCTGTTATATAATATTTATATACTATAAATATATACTATATATATATATATATACTTATTAGATACATTTATTAATACAGCTAATAGATCTAGCATGATATTAAAAAAATTATCCTGTTGATTGAGTTGCCGACACATGAGACCAACGACAAATTATATTATGTTGTTTAATGTTTTTAACATTAACAGCTTTAAGACGTCCTTACTTAAAGGGATACTTCACCTAAAAAGGAAAATTCTGTCATCATTTAATCACCTTCGAGTTGTTCCAAATCTGTATAAATTTCTTTGTTCTGATGAACACAGAGAAAGATATTTGGAAGAATGCTTATTAACCAGACAGATTTTGCCCCCATTGACTACCATAATAGGAAAAATGCAATGGTAGTCAAAAGTGCCCCTGAACGGTTTGCTTCCCTACATTCTTAAAAATGTCTTATTTTGTATTCAACAGAACAAATAAAATGAAAAAGTAATTTATCCTACTATGAAAGTCAATAGGGGGCAGGATCTGTTGTGTTATAAGCATTCTTCCAAATATCTTTCTCTGTGTTCATCAGAACAAAGAAATTTATACAGATTTGGAACTCGAAGGTGAGTAAACGATGACAGAATTTTCATTTTTCAGTGATGTATCCCTTTAAGGTTTTGCTTTCTTAAAGGTCTAGTGTATGAAATTTAGCGGCATCTAGTGGTGAGATTGCGAATTCCAACCAACAGCTGCTCCACACCACCCTTTTGAAGCACTACGGTGGCTGACACAGAACTAAGATGAAATCATGTTTTCGCTTATTTGCTGAAGGAGATAATGTATTTACGAAACGCGTTCTGTAGAGCAGTTTATCCGTTTAGGGCTACTGTAGAAACAACATGGTGAATTCAACGTAAGGGGACCCGCGGTGTATGTAAGGTCTTTATACACCTCTGAAGACATAGTTATGTATGTTATATTGCATTTCTGTCAAAAGATCCTTTAAAAAATTACAACTAGCACCTTTAATTCCTTTCTTAATTAATTTTTTAGTGACAATGCAATCACATTTTTATTAATTTACATACAGGTGGTTTATTAAAACCTTGAACCCGAGTGCATTGTTAGACCCCTAAAATATGTACATGGGTAGTTGACAAATAAACCGTAACGTGGTATGACTGCAAAAATTTAGAAAATAAACTATTAGTAGTATGTTAATTTATATTATTCATATTTATATGTATAATGTAAAACAGCATAAGAGAGATTTATCTTCATTGTTTTTTACTAAATTTCTCCTGTCACACATAGGACACATGTGCAGTTTATTTGTCAACTACCCATATACCTTCTGAATCTCACAGACTGCTCAAACAAATGTGAATAGGTTCAAAACGAGATGTTCGCAAACCATTAACTTAAGCTGAGTCAGTTAAGTGCTTATGTGTGCACGCGTTGTAGACACACAGGGAGTGGTTTAAGGTTTTACAGACTGCCACCATAGTGAATCTCCAAGAGACTAAGACAACCATGAAATTGATTTCGAACCTGCCTTTTTACACCAAATGTCCTCACTTTAACATGCATGAGCCATTAGGCTGCCTTGAACATGCTATAAATTAAACCCAAGATGGATCCGAAATTGCTCTCCAAACAAAACTCATCAAGCAGGTTGCACTCATAAGTGATAAGTGCACTCAGAAATCACGTCCATTACGTTCTAAATTATGTATTTGATTGCAGGACCCCCTGGGGACCTTAAAGAATGTCTGACAGGCACATCACGGCTGATTCAATGCTGACCCGGAGGATTCTTTGGTGGACCCCCGTTCATGAGCGGCTATTAAACTAAATAGAGAACTATTAACAAAATACAGACATGCAGCTTCCTGTGAGCTCCATTAACCACAAAAGCAATTTACTAGTTCAGGGTTATGAGTGGCTGTTCATTCTGCTACCCCTCCAGAAACTGCTGCCATTACATCATCTAAGTTATGTTACCTGGTAACATCTAACAAAATTAGGTCAGTACAAGTTCAAGTTAGTACTTACCCAAATCATTTTGTTATGTGTCTACTACAACGTTACTGTATGTGTAAAATTCACTAGAAATGGCTGTTGATCTGTAATTTTTTTATGTTTTTATTTTTAGCAGTGATACTCATCGCCCCCCAAAAAAGCATGTGTTAAACATGGCCTCTTTAAGGGACAGTTCATCCAAAACGAGAAATTCTGTCATCATATACTCACCCTCGAGTTGTTGTTCCAAATCTGTACAAATGTCTTTGCTCTGATGAACACAGAGAAAGATATTTGGAAGAATGCTTGTAAGCAAACAGTTATTGGCCACCATCGCATGAAAAATCACAATGGTATTCAAACGTGCCCCAGAGCTGTTTGCTTTCCTACATTCTTCAAATTATCTTCTTTTGTGTTCAATTTAAAAAACATTTTTTTCCAAGAACTGTTTGGTTACAAGCATTATTCCAAATATCTTTCTCTGTGTTCATCAGAACACAGACATTTGTACAGATTTGGAACAATGTGGGGGTGGGTAAATGATGAACTGTTCCTTTAAAACCGACTAGTCGTTCATGCAACCCACAGGCTTGTCAACCTGCACAACCTTAAAATGAACAGACACTTATATGTAAAACTTAAGAGCACAGACTTCAGATCTTCACAATTTATTGTCGACCAATTAGATGTATAAGAGGATTCATGTGGTCTTTTATTAACAACATTCCAAACATCAAAGTCCAGTTGAACATATATTCAAACGCCGTTTTTTAAACAGCAAGGTGTCGAGTATTTTTGCATAGACAGAAACCGTGGCTTTATCTCTTCCTCAAACCAGTCTCCCCGTTCCCGAATGCCTCTGGGCTCTAAGCATTTGCATTCCACAGGGTCCATGCGGGGCCCCTTGTGTTCATAACATCGGCGTTTGCTTGCAGGCATTGAGATACCAATCAAATTTGGTGCCAAAACACAGAGGTCAGTTAGCTTCTATTGAAAGTTAAATAAGCGCATTCTTTAGCCTTTCTAACTCTCGAACGGTTGCCTCCCACGTCCTGTGAGGGCCCGGCGTATACTGACCACCCTTATCTGTGCAACAAAACAAGGCTAAACGTTGATTTCAAAATGCACAGTTGGTGTGTGCAGCCGTTGGCTCCCCTCCGCTGGGGGGAAGAACAACAAAATACAGAAGTTGGGGAGTGTGCTACCTCAAGGCCTTTGCTATCTAAGAAAATGAAATTATCTTTACAACTCTCTGATGTAAAAAACTGTCATTTTGGTGATCCGATATGTGAAAACGGATCTGTTTCACATTCCTGTGTCGTTTAGGGTTTGGCCAGGTTCGTAAAAGAGGTCATGAGGATTCTTAACTGTCTTCTGCTTCATGATCCCAGTTGCCTGGGGGTCAACATCTGCAGTAAGCCTCTTAAAACAGATTGAATGCACTTTATGTACTGGCTGACTATGGAGAAACTATTGAAGACAGAATTTCTATTTTTCGGTGACCTATGCCTTTAACATCCTCACCACAAATCAACCCGGTTTATGATTTTGTAAATGTATAACCTTAACTGCTGACCTACATCTCATATCCAGAATGTGCAATCATGAATACCCCAATTAAAGTCCAATGCCCTTTGACCGTTCCTAAGATCTCGTTCTTAAACTCTTGATCACAAGAAATCTGTGCTATTTTGGAAATCCACCAGGAAGTTTTCGAGCAGTCAGAGAGCAGAGACACCTGGCACAGGTGCGGCTGTGGCTCACTATGGCCTGTGCAGGCTTGCCAGCTCAAAGCAATGCGACATCAAAGTTCCCACAATAGAAAGAAAACTAAAGACAAGCTTATATGTTTTCTGAAGCTGACTTCAAAGTGTAAATGTCAAAGGTTAGGCTAGGAGCTTGTCTTTCCAAAGCGCAAACTTACAGAGCAGTCCTGTTTCTGCATGTGGAATTGTTTTAACAGGGGCAGACAGATATTAGCGATAAAAACAGAATTGTGCAAACAAAATTGTGGAGGTGACAAGAAAAGACTATTGAAACTGAAAGAAAGTTCGTTTTTAAACTGGTTTTAGTGGGACGCTGGTTGTGGCTCATTTGGATAAGCATGTGTGAATTGATATTTACCATAACACCACTGCAACGTCTCACTGTTTGTTTCAATCTGCAGACAGATGACAACAAGCTACAGTTTCTAATTCACATATGATGATCAATGCAAAAGATACAGGATGTTTGTGCATGAGACACAAACTTTGAGGTCGAGGCAGGGCGGTTGAGGGGGCTACTGTTTAAAACATACATTCAGAACATTCAGCTATAAAGGTGAAAATAAGACCCACTGTGTGGCTAAGCATATAAACCTATTTATATAAGGAGAAAGGTTATCGGTGGCTGGTTTAATAACGTCTGTTTCCGCCTGCGATCTGTTGCTGCTCAGCGCGGTGCCCTGAACGTTACAACGTACAATCAGTTATTAACACCGTCAGTTACTTTGTCTTTACAAACAGCATTGGCCTAAACACATGACCTTTGTACAACAAGGAAGAGGTGGTTTTAAACCACTATGAAAATGTGTCTACTCAACACTGTGTAATGGGGAAAAAAACTGCAAATTGAAAAAAAATGGTGTAAATGTTTAGGATGCCTAAAGGGGACTCTGTAGAAGGAAATATGTCACATAAAAGATCTGAAGGGGCAGGCCCAAAAATGATTTAAGGGTCTCACGTCGCTTGGAAGAGGGAATGAGGAGAAAATGCAGAGACAGAAGGCGGTTTCAGGGGGTTGGAGGGGCTTTTATTGTAATGGCCGGTTTCATTTCCTGAGTCCGAGCGCACACACAGCATGGGATTAAGAGCTTTCAACTGTACATATGCAGTACAAGTCCTTCCTATTAGATGTTAAAGGTCATTGCCAAACAAAAACACTGTAAAAAACGACTTATTTTTCAGGAAGAAAAATGGAGGGAGTGAATTGCACAGAGATGCAAAGAAAGCGGCGTCCTCAGCGGATTTTTCACACAGTTCCATATTTTAGTGTCGCTTTTGAAATGCATGATGGGAAGAGAGGTATGAGCAGCAGTAATTCATATGGTAACCCGACGTCTTTTTCAAGAGGAGTGAAGGGGTTGGGGTAGATAATGGCTCTCGGTGGGGAGCATACAGTTGAATTTGATTACAAATGGTGAAGAGTCGGCGGGAGATGTCGCAATCGTACCCGCATTAGTTAAAGAAAACCTGCCGGACAATATAGTCAGCAGGGGTCCAGAGGAGGTCCAGAAGAAAGCGAATAACAAGAGAGAAACAACCTGTCTTTTTGTTGGAAATGCAGGGTGGATCCAAACAAGTGCACTGAAGGTTACAGAGAGCCATGGGGGACATCATGCATCTCAATGGAAGCATTTCTACAGGGCAAGAGGAGTCGCTGCTAAGCACACACATGACTATCCTGTTGTAAAACAATGTGGCTTCTCTCTTTTAACCCGAGACAATTGCTCTCTTGTCTTGCTTGATGACAGATAAACTGGTTCTTATGAACAACCAAATACTACTCTGCTAGAGAACAGAAGACAGAGGAAAACAATTGTTTCCCACTATAATAGTACGTTCACTGAGGGAAACTTATTAAAAATTGTTTGTGCTGGTAAATTGCAGTCGGTTCTTCTGAACTAAGCAAATGCACCTTTATTTGCTTTCTTTTTTTAAACATCACACACGAATGGATTTGTTTGGATGGTGCAGTATGGCAGAAACTACTGAATGAGTGGGGGAAAAGTCTAAAGGATGTGTCGTTTTACAATATAAATAAAACTATTCAAATGCTTTCCTTTTATATAGCTTTACATATCAATTTACTGTAATGTACTACTGGAATACTATTAGTTTACCTGGTGTGTTAACATGAACTTTCAAGCTATGTTCACTGCTATACAGATATCTCCACCGGGAAACAAACGAGTGAAACATGATAAGAATATTCAAACTACTTCCACAATAAAAAAAACAACCAATCAACAAACTTTGCAAATGCAAATTGCCTGAGGGTTATGCTTTCTACAATTCTCACTACAATAAAATCTAGTCTGACAATTAAAATGAAACTTAATCCCACATTAACCACAATATTTGTTTTCAATGTTTGCCAAAAACGCACTAAAGGGAAGTTCTTCGTTTTGGATAGGATGGTTAAAATGAACAGAAACCCACAGCTGAACTGGTATTACGGGTGTGACATAGCACATGGTGTGTGTTGGAGGGGGTCGGGTGTGGTAGGGGTTGGGGGGAGGGGTGAAGAAGAGAGCTCTGTTAGAACAGAAACAGATGCTACAGTAACAATTAACTTGTTAGTTGTAAATTCGTTTCGGCTCTCAGGTTTTATCAGAAACACAGTCACAGTCACACAAACAACGTTACGGGTACTAACCCCAACTGAAATAGACATGTGCGCCATTATCTGAGGAAGAAAAACGTTGTATTGAATAGTTAGCTAACAGGTGTTGGTAACTGAAGATTCGTTTGACCACAAACTTCTGAATTAGTTCAGACGCATTCTGCACTTGTATACAGAAATGCGTCTGTGAGCACAAAACCGCCACAGCGCGGTAAAGTTTGTGTTGCAACCCAACAATCATTCAACACATGGAACCCTATCATTATGTCCTCCTTCCTGCCCAAAAGGCTTTAAAGTTGTATTGACAGACGAGCTGGGGCTCACGGTGCCTTATGATAACACATGTTAACTGGAAGGGGTAAAACGCAGAGGCTTATGTCTTGTAGGCTATTTTTACCTGTCTATGCTACTGATTTACTAATGATAAATGCTGCAAAACTAACCCCCCATGACTGAAAAGAGATACAGATAAAAAAAGACTCGCTTAAATTATTCATAATCGGTTTAACAGCAATAAACGCATCGAGGTTTACTTTGTGCTCATATCCATCCAATGCATTGTTTCATGTGTGCATGCGCAGTCGAACAGGTGCAAGCAGATGTGGAAAGGGGGAGTTATAGAAATGATATTAAAATATTTACTGATATAAAGCATTTTCGTTAAATAAACAGTTAATGAATGCAGTGTTCCTTAAACAGAAATGATTCTATTAAACTTTGGGAAACAAAAACTGGCGCGCACTTAGGAAAACGATTCCTAGGTTTGCGTCTTACTCATCTTCAAACATCGGCAAATTTTCTTTAGCTGTGCGATATAACGTGCTCAATCGTTTACTTTATAACTTATATAACGTTATATAGATTCACAACAGCTGCGTGTGACGTTTCTAGAGTTAGATCTGAAAAGTAAGAGTTTAGTAGGCTAATTACAGCTTCTTCTATTACACTCGAAATATTTCAATGTAAATATCAAAGACACAACTACGCAAACACAGGTTCTCAACTCCAAAAACAATGTAAGTGCATAAAGGTAACGTTAACTTTACCTTGATTCACGAGCGACACGGTGAGAATACACGTTAACAGTGCAAACCAATGCATCCTTTAGCAGTCCGGGGGTGTGATCTTACACTTAAAGTCTTGAGAAATAATATCCTTGTGTTTTTGCTGAATAATGCTGTGTATTAAACAAAACACACCGCAAGCGTCGCTAAATTCAAACTTCGGGATTTTTGTCCACGTGCCTCATGTAACTCCTGCTATACTCTGTTGAAGCGGTGATGGGCGGTTATAGCTCTGTCCTGAAGCTCCTCCCTCTGCTTGTGCGTTAGAAAATAACTTATTTAACCTGCTAGAATACTCTTAACGACACACACATTATCTTGTCTGTTATCTACTGTTCTCGTACAGTTTCGTTTTTTAAAGCTTGACCAGGTATCATCAAATCAGGGTGAGACAACATAAAAGCACTGCATGGAAACACTGCATGGTCCATTTTAAGTTTCAGCAATTTCTTCACAGCTTCTCCTACACATACATGTGTTTATTTGGATATATTTGTTTAAACCGTAAATTATTTATGTGCAGGTTCTTATGTGCTTTTCACACAAAGGAACAAGCACAAAAACATTTCCCAGTTATGTTTACACCTGCCTTGACATTCATTTTTAAACTCGCATGTTTGCCTGTGGCTACAACAATGTATAAACCAGTAACATTAACAATACTGATTGCTTTTATCAGATCAGATCAAAGAAAAACACTTTGGATTAAACTAAATTATTCTGATAAACAAAATCAAATGATGGTATGCACTGGCTGTAAAACAGGTTCAGCTGGATTCTTTGGAGTCTCCTTCAAAGCCTGATCTCAACCGGGCGAATTAAGAGGCGTATTACATCATTTGCATTTCTTTCTTGCTCTCTAGCGCCATTATCACCCCCTTCTCCCTGTTAGCCAAACCCCTTTTTACCTCCTCCTTTGCATTTTATTGCCCCAATATTAGTTGAAATCCCCCTTCACACACAACTCTGTGGCAGGTGGGCACATGGGGTGGGGTGTTCCCTCATCCCATTCAGTTTACATTGTAGTTCCTCACACCTCCTAATGACCTGCCTGATAGATACAAGAGTAAATGCACAAAGAACAAAAGCAAACCATGACCATTCTGAGGAGTATAAAGATGAGACCACTGCAGTTCAGAAAGAGTTCATAAGGGCACAGTATCTCTAAATGCACCTATATGTGTTTTAATTGACACAGTTTCGGTATCACTAATTAACATTAGCAAATGCATTACTTAACATTAACTAACAATAAGCAATATCGTTTTTCAGCATGTGGCTAATCCTTGTTAAGGTTGAATACAATTATTCATATTAGTTCACTGCGCATTAACTAATGTTAACAGCGACCATGTTTGATTTTAAAATGTATTAGTAAATGCTGAAATGAAAAATAATTTAGATTAATAAATACTGTTGTTCATTGTAAAGTATTACCCAATTTTCAAGTGCAATTCCATGTTTATTGAATGCATTCATCTGAAATTCAAGTCATCAGTTTACATTTACATTTAGTCATGTACGCTTTAATCCAAAGCGAATTACAAATGAGGTAAACAATAGAAGTTTATTTATATAGAAGAGGCATATGAGCTGATGTAAGTATAGTGACCATGTTCTCCTCCAGATGAAGATTTGCCTGTCAGACGAAAGAAGCAAATGAGCCAAGCCATTCAATCTGGCATTTAGGAAAGAGTAAAGCAGGACATTCTCCTTCCGTACGCACTAAATATAATTAAGTTAGCCATTTCAAAGAGTGTAAATGAACGTCTCTACAAGCAGCAGGGCCTCATTCAAGGCAATAGAGTGTAGTAGAGAGTGGAGGGTGATAGTATGACCCTGAAGTAATCTCCTACAGGTATGTGGGAGGTGTTGATACCAGTGAAAGTCAATGGCCGAACTCAAATGCATGAATGCTTCTTTATTTCATCTGACTGTGCTTTATAGTGAGACCATAGAAGACTGGCTATATTTGCATTTCTTTTTATTTGTCTCCTTTTTTGTATCTTTTTTAAAAGTAAAAAAAACACTGCATTGAGAAGCACAGATTCATATTAGCCATATTAGCGTTATCGATTATCGCAGAGATGACGTATTTTTGTATGCAAAACCCAGAAACGAGTTAGCATTTTAGCACTTCCGGTTCCATCGCCCCAAAGTCAATGGTTTTTTGAATGGGTTTTTGGTTAAATGCCTAATATACGGTCTGTGGTTAACAAAACCTCTAAATATTTGTACGTTTTATTCTATGACATAAACCACATCAGTTATAACCTGCTCGTGATTTTTAAAGCTTTATTGTTATCTTTTTAATTTTGGCGACTAGACTTAAAAAATAGCAAATATTGTGTTAATCTGTAAAGATTTTCTTGATAAACAAAACATGTAAGAATCATAAACCTTTGTTAATCACAGATCTTATTTTTTGCATGCCCATTCCCAAGTCTATGGGAAAAATAGGGTTTCGGTCATCGGAAACCAGTGCGGCTCTAACTTCCGGGTTGATCATCTCTGTGACACTCCATTTATGTACTATTGAATGCGTACATATTACACATTCGTAACCTTTAAAAAATATTGTTGTGTAAAATGGGAGGATTATTAATACTGCATGTCTGAAAGTTTTAGGAGTTTGAAAAATGTTAGTAGAAATATTATGACGTTAAAATTGCAAGAAATGTTTATATGCACTAATAAGTAAAATTTGCAACAAAATGTTTTTTTGTTGACATTAAATGAACGCATAATAGAGACACTTTCAGACTTTCTGCATAGCGATTCCCCGTTTGATCTGTGGATTTATATTTACATGATTTACATGTTAAAAAAAGGAAGAAAAATGTAAAACTGACACGTTCATGATGCATAGAGTTTCATATAATTAGTTTCTCGGGCAGATTAGCTGTTAAATTGTACTGGTAAATTGTGCCATGAGCCCTAAGGGAGTCTAGATCCACCATGAGAGCTGGTTCAGATGAGGCTTTGAATTAGCTCAAAGATTAGTGTCTCTGGCCTTGGGGCCATATTGAAAGATATTCCAGTTTCTGTTTTTGAGTACAACTTCAGTGCACTTGAATAAACAACTGATGAGCACATTGTTCAGCCCCAGGCTTTGAATAACAAGGTGGCATCTCCTGCACATATTGGCTTTTTCAGTAGACTGTTTGCAAATAAACATGTTAGGATGTTAATGAGAAGTATTCTACAAAAAACTGGAATCTATAAAATGCCCCCTTAACTGCCTTAAAGTTATTTGAAAACAATGGCAAACCAATCCGTTCATTTGAGTGAACCGTCCAAGGAGAGTGAAACCCTATTCAGTATGCGAAATATACGTTATTGGCCATAAATCTTGAAAGGAAAGTCAAGGGAGGGCCAGTAATTGTTTCGCAGACCTGCCATAATGGAATCTTTACCCTTTTCAGTAATTTAAGTTTCTTTATGCTTACAGGAATCCATCAGTTTGTGGTTTGTAATGGTTGCAGACCATCTCATAACATTAGCCTTTTAAAGTGAGAGCTTCACCATGACCTGACAAATGAAAACCTTCCATTAACCTCCCCCCCACACACACCTCTATATCCTTTATATGAGTTTATAGCCCTACTTTGCCCAGGAGTTTTTTTCCCTTTCTTTTCTTATTGTGCCATATCAAACTGTGCCATTATAACGTTTACAATGGAGAATTTAATTTTATTGCACCTTCTCTTACACTTCAATTATCCCGAGGTGTTTTCACTTTCAGTCATTTATTTAGCATTTACAAAAGAGTATAGAATGTGAAATAAAAGCTTGCACTTCATTTGTAAAATGCTTAAGGGAACAGAATCTCAGTTTTATTGTGTTTTTGTGGAAGGGTAAAATAGAAGAACCTTTTATGAGGGGATTATGATATTACAGGCATGTAAATATTTAATAACTCCTAAAAGGACCTGAAAGGAAGCCCATATGCAGAGTGAACCAAACCTTTAATTTCTTTGATGTTCTAAAGGAGATCACCCCCATCAGGTCATTGATGTATAATTTTGCCTGTCTCAGTTACATTACTTTATAGTGCAGAAGATTTACTGTATTTAATTCACACATCACTCACCGTGAAGGTGATTACTACCTGCAGTGTGGAATCAAAGTGTTTTTTTTTTTCTCTAAGTGCTTACATCCTTTTTTGTAACCCTATATTCTTTTTTTATGAAGGCTTTATAGTGTGGTGACTTAAATAAATTAACCCTTGAATGGTGTTTATGCTTTTGTTACAGCATTATTCGTTTTTAAATAAATACAGCCATAACATTTTATGTAAAACTACTTTATGTTTATCCCAATTAAAAGCAACATATAGATAGCATATAGACAATACATAGATGGTTTTAGCGGTAACAACATGAACAAACGTTAAGTGGCCCAAAATTAACTTCCGGTAGACCTCCGCAAACAATATAACTGTTGAGCTGTTTTAATTAATATACAATAAAATATGAATATAAAGCAACATAATTATAAACTAAATATTATTACATAAATTGTTTTATTATAACCGAACACAGACCTGAAATTTGGGCCAGGTGTGTGCGTCCAATGAAAGCGTCTGATTTATTTTTGGTTAATATTTGTCATTTAACCTCTGTTAAATCACATTTATAAAAATGTCATTTTTGTTTAAAAATAGACTAAAATATAAATCTATAAAGAGTCTAAAAAAATCCCAAAGACGACTGTATTTGAAATAAACAAGTATTCACATTTTTTGTAAAGAAAAAAATATATAAACATTTTAGTAAAACATAGAAACAGGATTTTTTTACCTGTTGAATTTGGTCTCTAATATATTTAATATTTTTCAATGCTAAATTAAGGCTTGGAAAACACATTTATCCATAATTTATGTCAATTTAGTAATATCCTCCTTAGCCACCAAAATCCACTTTTTAAATAATATATGCAGATGCTCACACATTTACCTCAGATAATGTTTATCACATTCATTGTGCATCAAAGCACACTTGGATGTCAGATGCTCTGGCATCCTGATAAGCAGAATTCTGGAGTCTGTCAAACGAAGAGCAGGCGTCCAGATAAAGACCCGATATCTGAAACTGAGATCAAGATATCAGACAGAAAACAGACCCAGGCCCAAACAAACAATCACGTAAAGTGGTATGTGGTGGATGGTTGTTGTTGTTGTCCTTTGATGGGCACCACCTCTTCAGACAGAAACCAAGATCTACACAACAGAAACAAAAAACAGCGATCACAAAGGTCTAGACATGAAGACTCAAGTGATCAGTAAGTAGAGCTCTGTAATGGGGAATCACTTCATAAGTGAGTCAGTAGCAGGGTGTGTCTAAAACTAATCAAATAAAAGAATTTGTGCTTGTTTTGCTTGAGATTGTTTTAGATTGACTGTCTTCCACAAACTTAAAAGTGGATAGTGAAGAATCAAGGCACTGAGGACCAGAAGTGGACTCAAACATGGTTTCCATTTCATGTTATGGCATAAAGTAGCTTCTGTCACATCAAAGATTCAATGAAAGAGGCATTTGTGTCAAGGAGACTGTTGGATACACGTCTCCGAGTTCACAATTCACACAAATTAATTTTAGTATGGGAGGCTCAACAATTTCTTAGGAAAAATCAATGGGAAGATTTATTGTTTCCTCTCATTCCATTAGTGAGATAGCAAGTCAAAAGATAGGAGGAAAAGATTTACAATAATTAGAACAAAGATTCATGACTCTGAAATAAGGGGGGAAAGACTGTGGAAAATATGAGGACAAACATATTTTTTAGAGCCAATTTACCTGTACATGCATGTAAATGTTATAGAAGGAATGTTAAAGAGAGGAACTAGCAACTGGAAAACAATGTGGTAAATGTTTTAAAGGTCATACAACAAAATTCCTCAGGAAAATAGTATGAAAATATTTCAAAAATCATCGGCAGATACACATGTTGACTAGCTCAATTCTGCTGCATTTCATTAAAGCGTATTTGTTGGATTTGTGATTCTTTGTAGGTCTCTGCTGTGAAACCTGGTCTTTTTGAGATCCTGTCACGCCATTGACTGAATTTCATACTGACACAAAAAAAGCTCTTTGCGCTTTTCAGACGTTGGTCGCATTCCAACTGGGGTCAATCATCCGCTCCACATTTCAACAGCCCAACACATCTGCCCTCAAAAATCTACCCAAACATCATCACAATTGTCACTTGTCATTCACTAAATACCTCTCTGTCTTTTGCTCTGTCTCTGTACATGTATTCACGTCCTCACTAGTGTTCCGCTTAAAAACATGATCATTATTACAGTAGCTTTTATAGATCTGTGAATAGACAGACGATTTCCTTTGTGCAGATGTTTTCTGGGATATCAAAAACTACTGTTAAACGGAAGACATTCTTCTATAGAGCAGGATGGCTATTGTGCTCTAAAGTGGAAGATTTTTGGATCTCCTCAGGCTATAAATCTTTAATCTAGTGGCTGTCTTGGACTTCTCTCACTTCAAATCCCTTTTAAAAGAAACTGTGAACCAGTAAGACTTGTTTTGAATGACTCATATTGACTACAAGGTGAGCTGCTGCTCAATGTTATGTCATAGTTTGAGCACTGTGACAAATTTTAAGTCATAAAATGAGGACATTACAGGAATAAAAAACACAAAAGGATGTTCACCGCACCCCAGTGCAATTCCTGTTTGCTAATTTATATAAGTTATTTAAGTTAATAATGAACAAGTCTGCCATATTGGGACGGACATACCTATAGCACATGGTAATTTATTTCTATATATACAGTATATAAAACTCACGATTGTCAAGAATTTATTTGTCCTTTTTTTCTATGTTAATAATTGTGGAGATGTCCCTAATGCTACATTGTAACAGGTACAGATATAAAGCAGATAGCATTTGGATAATCATGTGATCAAATGTATCTGCCCCATAAAGCAACATGTTCAAACAAGACAGACTACAGATATGACTTCAGGTCTTTAAACATATTTTTCATATTTACTATTTGTTTATTTGTGTGTTAAACATTTTTAACAAGGTTATTTTAGTTTACTAAAATTAAAACTTTGAAAACTTTTCTGTTCATTCTGTAGGGGATTTACAGTAAAAGACCCGTAGACCAGTTATGAATGAATGAAGACAAGAAGTCAGGATTGTAATTAATAGAAGAAAATTTACTAAAGAAACATAGTTTGTAGTTTTGCCAGCAGAAGTCAGCTTCAGCACTCTCAAGGAGTTCCACAGGCCGACCTGCCTTACATCCACAACAGTAGTATTTAAGCTAACAGAGTCAACTAACTATGTCATTAGTTGGGTAAATCAAGCTCACATGATTGGTTATCAATAGATACACAAGAACACAAAGCTCTCAAACACTTCTAGAGTCATGAGACAGGACATTTAGTCCTATAGATTATCAAAGATGACAGGTACTATAATACGAATTAAAACATGACATACGTCTGTCTCGTGTTTTTCCACTCTTTCTCACTTTCCTGAAACAATACAATCACACTCCTCAAGGGTAGAGTGTGTGCTAACAGAAGATGTTTTCAAACATGGTGATAAGAAGTCCCTTTTCACAGTCACACTGACCGAGCAGGAAGAGAGAGCCTAAGCATTCATTAGACTTTCAATTAGAAAAGGTTGGTGTTAATCGTGCTTAAATCATCAATTTAAAATAAGATAATGCTGAATAATAATTGATTAAGAAATGTCAAAACCACATAAAAGTATTTATATTTGAAGTAAGGTGAAGCCACGGCACCGGTCCCTTCAATTGAAAACAAATAAAATATTGACTTAAAAATGATTGGGAAAAACTTAACTAAAGGAAAAATTGAAATGTTGCCTCAAAAATAAACTGAAATAAGTTTAAAGCACTAATAATAAATAAACTAAAATAACAATTAATGAATCATTTATAGCAGCATAAAAAATAAACAAATAAATTATAAAATGACAAACGCATTTCCAAAATTGCTAGAAATTTAACTAAAATTAATATAAAACAAAAATTCTTAAAATACAAGTAAATAATTATAAAAGTACATAATTAAAACTTAATAAAACTAAAATCAAAACTATAATAACTCAGATTTTTAATTAGAAAATAATTTCTATATGCACCTGTGATGGCACCGTCGTGGTTATCTCCAACTCTGTCACAACAACCAAATACCACGATCATTGTTCCATATCATCATGCGTGGTGACAGTTTGCGTGCTGAGCAGGTATGTTTTAGTGACAAGCATTTTCACAAGTCATTTGGGTCACCACAATACAAATTGACACTTTCCCTCCATACCAACCACTCAATGATTCACATGCCAGACCTTTGCTCCGTCTGAGTCTGTGACCATATTGCATCCTATGTATAATGCAACACGTTTTTTGTACATCATAGCATAGCCTGCAGGCAGCATACATTGTGTCTGGGCCCCATAATAAATTATGAAAGTTGAGTAGCTCCTGAGCAGCTGGAGCAGATTGAGAGACGTGTGGCTGGAGCTGGTCTACACTCGGCAGGGGGTCTGCTGTGGGGTGCAGTCAACCATCCCAACCCCAACTGCTGGCACGGTCTGGCGCCTCGGACCAGGACTCTCTGTTACATCTAGGTCAGAGGGCATACATGAGTATTGCATTCCTCTGGTGCAATATTTCCTTGTAAGACCCCACTCTGATTCAGTCCAAAAAGTCAAAATCAAAAAATCAAGAAAACAAATTTAGACTACTGACCACGTTCACATTTTTTATAGAATGTGAATGCAATGTTTTCAAAAAGAAGTTGCATTTGCAACTATCATAATGTTTCCTAATTTACAATTTACATGATATGTGGTGCATTTTTTATGCTTTAAAAGGTTTTTGTCAGTAATGGTGTTTGATGAGTAACTTTCAGGTCTAAATGCAGCTCGAAATCAAAACAAAACATTTTTTCTCATAAATGTTTAGTGAGTATGAATAAAAAACATCAATAGACATCAATCAATAACTAATTAAATAAATTATTTTTAATGTAAAGCTTTAGAATGATATTTTAACTTCTCAAAAAGCTATAAGGTGAAGAAAAATATACTACTATAAAGAAATGAACGTTTGATAACACAGATGACCCCATAATGTGTTGCTTTGGCACAACCCATGTTTCTGAACCATAATAAAATTGTTTTGTGACTAAAATGTTATAGATGATGGAATATTACATTTAATGGTATTATTGTATCACAGTCTTCTGAGATGGACAAAGGCAGACCCATCTGTCTGCATATGATACAGTGCATCAATGTTTTATGATCCCGGTAATTTCTTGCAAACTCCATCTTCCAAAATGACATCACATGTCTGCTTTAGATACATCTACTCTATTAATTAGCTTAACCCTGCCACGTAATTTAACATCACGTGAAATCGCATCATAGAGATTTCCATTACGAAACAATAAATCATCCCTCACATATTACTTTTAACCATTGCATCTTTAATTGCAATCCCTCTCATGAAGACACACCAGCAGTTTCTTATAAAAACAAGTGGTATAGCTTGGCTTTGTCCTGTAGACATTAACATTTTAAAACAGGTAGGCCCATAGTTCTTCCCTTTTAACTTTACGGCTAAAAAAGGACTGGTGTCTTCTTATACCCTTCTGCTTTTCCTCATATATTATTCTCATGTATTAACTTCCTCATCATCATATAATGAAAGTAATTTTTTTGGGTGAATTTATCATGATCTACTTAGCACCACATACATTTTTAATTTGACAGAGCAAGTCATCAAGTTCCTTAATAACACGTGAATATATCTTACTGTACAAAATGCTAATTTAAGTTAATTTAATGTTGTCTACGGTCAGAGATAAAAATGTTAAAATTATAAAAATGTAAAACTACAATCATGTGAGGTTATGTGTACTTAAATGTATTGCAGGACCACTGTGAAAGTTTTCAGTTTTCATTCAGTTTTTTCAGAAACTTGTGTTTCATGCTTACACAGACCGCAATGTAACTGACTTTATTTTATTATAATATGTTTATTATATAGTATGACTGTAAAGAAATACAAAGAAATTCCTATGTAAACGGCGTTTTTGGTTAATAGGGTAGTAAAATAATTAAAACAAGAAGTATTAAAATTAAAAACACTTGCATGCCACAAAAAATTGTGTTTTTAGTCCGTATTAATTGTTTAGCCAAGATTTTTGTCTCTTTCTAAAATTTCAAACCAATGTGTTGTTCGTTTTCCCATAAAGAGATGAGGCTCCCCCTAGTGGTGTTCAGCGTTAGCATAACAAGACACCTCACAATCCTACAAGCAAACAGGTTCCACAGGTTCAATTGCCAGATTTTATTCTTGAATGTTACATTTGCTGAAGCATCCAAAAGCATGCCTACAATCCCCATTGCAAAATTGCACTTTCCCTCCATATTAATAGATACAAGTTTACTAAATCAAAGCAGGGCTCTTCATGCAGCACTTACAATAACTTTACGAAGCATATTTCCTCTTATTGTTTTTAAAGCAGTCAATCCTAAAACCCTGAGTAATAGTATCACTACTGTAAGAAAACTTAGAACAGGTCACTCGCCACTTTAAAAATGCCTTTGTTTCATTTCAAATCCTCTTTCTTACCTAAAACCCTTCAGACTACATGTGTTTTATTAAAAAGTAGCTCTGTTGACACACTATATATAATATGAAGTACATCAGTATATATTTAAATGTAAATAAAATAATTCATTCAGTAAAATATTCTCTATCAACCCAATATATTTTCTTTAATCCAGAACTACAGCATAGTACTCAACTGCTACTTTTATCTTAAATAAAGCAGTTTTAACCTTTCAATCTTGTTCTCTGAAAATCGTTTGACGCTGAAAGTCAGACATGGCAAGGCAATAGCATGTGTTCCCACCTCCACCAGCACTGTTTTATACTACATAAAAGAGCTCTGGGACTCTTGGCAGTTAGCGTAGCCTCCTGAGTTTGCGATAAAATGACACAGCAATGAGGGCCGCAACAGTGCCTACAATGACCAAAACAGCCAGAGCGACACCCAGTCCTACCGAGGCGCCATTTCGACTGTCCTTCTGAGTACTGGCCAGGGCTGTACAGAGATAGAAAACATGTTATTACTACAGAATTTACCAAAATGACTTGTTTAATAAATGTACTGGTTATTGTGATAAAGCACACTTACCTTCATTCGAGGTAAGAGCTACAAAAAAACAAAAACAATTATGAGTTATTATCCATTTACAATTATGTGTATTGAAATAATTTGACATGCATAATGTGAAAATGGAGACATAAACATACGGGTTTCTGCTAGAGTCTTAATAGGTCCTGAGGTGATGAGGGTGGTATCTGAAACTCCATCTTTTATTGTCGTGGTTTGTGTGTCTCGTCTCCTCCTGCATTGCTGCTCATTGAAAAATGACATGAAGGTTAAGCAAAACCGCATGAGACATTTCTTTCAGTTTAACCATTTCTGAATCTACAATAAACATAACCTTGTATCACAGTTTAAAGAGCAGTAATACCTTGAACTGGGTGCAGGTGGCGCGTTCACACAGTCTGGTGATGCAGTGGAGGTAGTAGGTGGAGATGGTCTGGTTCTGCTGCTCAATAAAACGGAAGGCCGGGAAGCTGAAGCGAGCTTTCTGGCTGTCACCGTTCTCCAGCATGGTGGTCAGCTGATCCCTCGAGCACCTGGAACAGAGTTCATCACTTAATACAGGCCACTGTATTTAAACATATGTTTGCCCTTTTATGGACTTACGGGACAAAGAGATTGAAAAAGGTTGAATTGGAGGGCAGGGCTGAGATGGAGGCATAGCATCGATCTAGCAGAACGTGATACCTGTGGAGGAAGTGCAGACAGCCTCATTCACCTTTTCTTTACACAAAAAAGAACATCGAAGAAGAAAAAATCTGTATGTGTTACTGACTGTGAGGTCAGGTTCGCTGCAATAACTTGCACATAGATTCTAGTTCTGAGCTCAATACCCAGAGATGACATAACCAGCGGAGAAGTGTAATTCACATCCTAGAAAGAGAGAGTCAAAATAACAATAAATGAATAAAATTACGATGACATAATGTTGTATGTTTTTTGTAAAACAAGTATATGATTGTACATACTCTGAAGAGCCGCATGCTTAAAGTGCTAATGAAGCTACCGTTGTTATCCTTTACTGCAATGGAGGACGACGACCTGTAGAGGGAAGTAAAGATGAGATTTTAGCGCAGCTTCGCGCATCTTGCCTTGGTATCCTTGGATCCCATAAAAGTAAAGCTTATACTTACAAAACAGTTATTGTGAATACTGTATATTCAGATGTTTTAAGACTTATATGCATATTCAAAAGATTTAATAACCTGTGGGCTAATTCAAAAGATATAAAGACTTACGTTATAAAAACTTTCATCAAACACAATAACACTCACATTTATAGATTTGGGAGACGCTTTATTGAAAACGACTACAGTACATTCAAGAAACACATTTTTGGGACGCTCACACCGGGACTCGAACCCACGTTGCGCCGCTCAACGGCCTAGCAACTGAAATACAGTAGCACTAATTTAAGATTAAGTCGATTAAATATTTGAAAACTTACACATCAACTTGTGTATTGTTGATCAGGTATTCGAGTGGATATGCACACGAATAAAAATATTTCAGCTCAGCATTGTAAGTCACGGTTCCCAATGTGGGGTCGATAGATCGGACCACCCCGCTGATGTTAACCGTCTGGATATTAGAGAAGTCCGAGAATGCACCGGTGCCTCGGGCGCTGGTGGTCTAAAGACAGAAAGAAAGATAGTTAGCACGAGAAGTAGCCGAATCTTTTATCATCTCACAAAATTAAAACAAACTTATTTAACAACCCGCGGTACGGATGTAAGAGTGTCAACACTGCCCCCTGTTGGTAAGATCGAATCATTAGCGTATAATATACTTTATACTCACCAGGAAGACGCTGCCACAAGCGTCCGCTTGCCTGACGGGGAAACTGTAGCGCACCACTGGAGGACTGACAGTCGCATCCAGGGTTCCTCGACACAGCGGGTCACTTATCATTTGGTTCAAAATCAACAAGGTCTCATTATATCCTGTGTAAATGACTGGGCAAACCTGGATGGCCAAATTAATAGACTCGGTCCCGCAAGACACTGCGATGTCGGTGTACTCTGTCAAAGTAAGAACATCTTTCTTAGACCACGAGACCATCTAAATAGGACTCAATCATATAGTTGCTTCCTTTACAAAAAATAATAATGGTTTAACTAAACCAGTAGTAAATACAATGTTAGACTGGTTGTGGTAAAATAAGCATCCACAATTTTACTAAAGGCTAGTTTAACCATGATATTTGTAGTTAAACCGGTGGAATACAAATTGCAATCATTTTGCAAAAAAAAAACCACGTTCACTTTACTTTTGCTATAGTAAAACCACAGTAATTTCACAGTAAAAAAAGTAAAGGATGCACAAGGTCAATACCTGGGCGTCTGTATTGAGATCCACAGTCGGCTATAGAAAGTGTCATGTGGCCTTGTATGAGCGTAGTCAAAATGAAGAGGCTGAATAGAGCCATGCCAGTCCTTCATCAACGTCAAACCAAACCAAAAATAATGATCGAACAAGCTGAGCCCCTATCTGAAGACCAGAATGCCCCTAATGCCTGTAGAGCCTGTGAAAGTATCCCTGCTGTTTCTAGTAAGATCCTCAAAGTTTCTGGTGGATTAAATCTGACTGATATCTGTTCTTTATATAGTCTGTATGTGTAAGAAACGTTGGTTAAAACACAACCCACCGCAGGGTTGGACCAAAACAGGGTCATTTGCCCATGGTTGCTTGAGTTCTTGGAGAACAATTCACTTTTGTGGATAAGGTACCATGGTCCTTACCTTGAGGCAAATGATGAAACCTTACACATCACCTTCAAAGTTGTCTTTGACCACTGTCTTTGTTATTTTCTATGGCTCTTGAACATTCTGTAACATATTAACATGTAATTTAATAAACTAAGTGAATATTGAGAATGCACGCAATATGTCCCTTCTTCTTTGGAGTGTATGTGTATGTGTCTATAATGTTGTTATTGAGAACATTGATGTTTGTTATCTCAAAACCATAATGGACATTGCCTATAATTAAACATTAAAAAAATTCTTTAAAATGTTTTTGTAATTCAAAAATGACAGATTTCAGCAAATTGAACTATGATAAAAATGGTTTTATTATTTTTTATAAATTATTTTTTAATCATCTGTAATCATCATTTGTATAGTCATTGTTTCTATAGCACAACCTGCTCATAAGATAAAATCTGTGAATGATGGTATTTTATTTTGGTGTTAAAATATGGTATAGGCTACATATTCATCATCTGTGGAATTGTAATATGAACCTGTCAGCTGAGCTACCTGGGAAGGACAACATTTTTTTCTAATTAGGGTCAAATCAGAGTATGGTGTATTGGGTGTATCCCTTCCTCTATTGTAAAGGATACAAAACCATGGAAATTGTTATAGACCTAAAAATAAACAATGCTGGCCATGACGTATTCAGATGAGATCTTTACTATTATCTGTCCACAGAAGAAGGCTATAGTCACATCAGTTGGTCCGTAGCATTGTTTACATCATCTAAAAAATAATAAGCCCACTGTACTTTAATACGGCATTAGATATATTCTGAAAGATAATTGTTTTGATTTACTGCTGAGTTTGCCATATTAAATACAGATTGTGAAGATCTACAGGATCACTTTGAGATTAATATGTATATTGTAATTTTCACAATTTTATTTTGTGGCTTAAATAAATAAGAATCAAAACATAAATTCAATATTTTAGATAAACTTATGTTATGTTGCAGATCACCTTTTGCACATATGATAATAACAAATCAAAGGAAACAAAACAAAATGAGTCACATTCCAGCAATGTCCCTAGCATAGCTTTTGTTGCTGTCCTCCCGAAATTTCGGATGTCCAAATTTGCTGTTTTTTAGGAAATGAAAAAAAAACACTACTTTTTAAATGATTACATACTGTGTTGTCGAAGTTGACAAGTACTTTTTAATACTTTTCATTGGTTAGATAGTTGCAAAACCCATAAAATGAAAACATAAAGGGTGACTAATAATAATTATTTATGACAAAAAGTCATATTATTAGTAATATAAAAACTAATTGTAAAACACACACAAAAGGATAACTTTTGTTTAACAATATTTTAAATAATTTCAACCATATTTCACAAAACAAAATATTTTGGGGTTAAGTATTCGTGCCATGCTAGTACCACAGTAAAGTAAATGTGATTTGTCCCTATAAACATGTTGAATTTGCCTAAAGTGAAGGTCTATAGAAAAACATTGATCTTAACTTTAAAGGGATAGTTCACCCAAAAATGAAAATTCTGTCATCTTTTTTACTCACCCTTATATAATTTTATACCTGTATAAATTACTTTGTTCCGATGAACACAGAGAAAGATATTTAGAAGAATGTTAGTAATTTTCAGTTCCGGGACATCGTTGACTAGTAAGAAGAATTAAATGGTAGTCAACGGTGCCCGAGAACTCTTTGTTTTCCTAAATTCAACAGAACAAAAAAATTACAATATTTTTTTCCTACTATGGTAGTGGATGATGTCCCAGACCTGAAAATTGCTAACATTCTCCCAAATATCTTTCTCTGTGTTCATTGGAACAAAGAAATTTATACAGGTTTGAATCAACCTGAGGGTGAGTGATTTTCATTTTTGGATGAACTATCCCTTTTAGCCATCTGTTTCTCATTTTTATCTCTCTGTTTGCCCTCACAATCCATCTTATGTTCATTTCAAACACATGTATACACTCAGAAAATCAATAAGAACTCATGAAAAATCATCATCATGTGTGAATATTATCACATCTGCACTTCAAGACAAAGGATCACTGACCCTGAACAGGATAGTATCAAACTGAGGTATTTTAAATGGGAAACAGGCAAACAGAACGCGTCAATATTTACAAGGCAGGTCAATACCATATTTTTAAAAGGCAGACCATATGAGAGCACTATGGAAATCAGATTAAAATGCAATTATAGGAATATGACCAGAAAAAACATCTGTTGTGACAGATGTCAGTCCTAGTGGAAAATACACTCTTAAAAATAAAGGTGCTTAAAATGTTCTTCACAGCAATGCCATAGAAGAACCATTTTTGGTTCCACAAAGAACCATCTTCTTACCTTTTTATAATCTGAAGAACCTTTTTTCACCACAAAGAACCTTTTATGAAACAGAAAGGTTTTTCAGATGTTAAAGGTTCTTTATGGAACCAAAACGTTCTTCTATGGCATCGAAGAACCTTTTGAAGCTACTTTTTTTAAGAGTATGTTGGAAATAGTAGTATTTTTTCTCCAGAAATATGTAGTGACACCTATACAACTTACATTAAGCCGCAAACAATCAAATATGATACTGCAAATGACACAATGATCTATTTGTCCTTGCTTATGCGAACTAGCTGACCTCCTTTTTGTGCAATGAAAAGCAAGCAAATAAACCCATGTCATAGGGATAAAAAATATCCCTATAAAAAGAAACATTTTTACCAAATAATCCTTAAAAAAATCTTTACATCAAAAAATCTAATTCAGCCATAGTCAAAGTCTGAAAATCATCTGAAGCTTGAGACCCCTGTCAGACTAGAAGGGTTTGGTTTCCTGAGCAGCCTGAGGGACAGGATGAAGAGACCCAGACTCATCACTCCCAACACTACCACACCCGACATCAAGCTGCTGTTCACAGCGTCCCACTTCTGAGAGGAACTGTTCACTGAAGAAGCAGAGAAATACAGACTGTGTTCCGTAACTATTTACTGTTGTCATGGTGCTTATTAAAAAATATATTTGAAGAACATGACACTAGTGTTTACCATTCAACTGTGAAAACAGCTGATGTCTAACACAGAAACGTTTCAGAAGGCATTGTGGCTTTAGCCACTTGTTTTCTTAATAAGCAACATCTTACCGAGATGTGAATTGTTGGTTGGCGTTTCATCTACAAGACAGCACAAGATGAACACAAAACATTTGAACACTTTTGTGCACATGGATTAAGATGATAAAGCTGATAAAAACGGGCTCTCACCGCTTCTGGTGATTATAGGGCCTGCGGTTATGACTGCGTCCCCAGAGGCTGAACCTGACACTACATGATTCTCTAGTGTGTCTCTCCTCCTGCGCTTTCCACAGATCTGCCACAGAATAATATTACAGGTAGAGGCTGTTTAACTTTGTTAAAAACATATCAATCATAAAATTCACAGAATGGAGGAAAAGAAGAACATCGATGAGTAGGTTACCGGCATTAGCATTGGGCAGTCATCTGCTCGACACAGCTTTGTAATACAGTGCAGGAACACAGTGGACATCTTCTGGTTTTTATGTTTCACAAAACGGAAGACTTCGAACGCAAAGCGGCCCATTTGACTTTTTCCATTTTCAAAAACAGTCGTCTGTGGATCTTTGTAACACCTATTTAAATGCCCAGATAAACAAACAGTGTATAAGCCCTCTTGAAACTTCAGTCATACACACACACACGCACGCACCAACTGCAGGCACAGCACGGAACATGCACTGACGCACACGACACACACACCAACATAGTGAGGCATTACATAGACTTCCATTGATTTATAATCAGGCTTATGATATATTCTATCCCTATCTCACCCTAACCTTAACCTAATAATCACACAAACATGTGCACTCTATTACATTTAAAGAAACACTATTTGAGCGAATTATGAGCCTTTTTATTTAGTGAGGACCAGTAAAAGTCCTCACAAGTGGTTCACACGTATTTCACTGTGGTATTGAGGACATTTGGCCTCACAAATATAGCTAAACCAGTACACACACACACACGCACGCACGCACGCACGCACGCACGCACACACACACACACACACACACACACGCACGCACACACACACACACACACACACACAGATTTCATCCAAAAGGTCTTTGTGCACTGTTTAACAGCCAGTTTAGCAGGTACTTACTGGGTTAATGGGCACATAATTTCAGAAGATACAAAATTACCCAAAGAAAAGGTCGTAGCGTATTTCATCATTAGGGTTCCCTGAGGGAGTGGAGTAACAGTGATCCATCAGTACGTTCCACCTGTGAAGAAAAGTCATTTCTGCCGTTAATGGCATTCTAATCTCAAATCTCTGTTGCAACCAAATAGAAACAGACAATGGGGCCCTTTTGTTAGTGAAAATCAAATTGAGGCTTGGGAGCTCAAACACTGAAAATTTATTTAAGAAATCAGTCAGAAGTCTGAATTTCTCACAAGTACAAGAACTTGTACACACATTTTGCATGTACATATGCATTTTTGTCCAAAGGGAATTGTGTATTTAAGGTACACATTTAATCATTCTTTGTGTTTACTGGGAATTGAACTCATTGACCTTGCTCAACATGCTCATGATATGTTGCATACCAAAAAAAATATATACAGTATTTTCTGTTTTGCAGTATACCTCCTGTCCAGATTAGTAGCTTTAACCGCAGCAAACACTCGGGTCTTTAAAGGCAGGCCGGTCATAGGTATATAGATCAGCTGACTGAAGGTTGAGTCCTGTAAAAATATTACATTGAGAAAGTTAGCAACATAACTCCGAACGTACAAAAAACTGAACTTTAATCTATTAATACACATTAGAATACATAGCATACTAAGTGTACATACAGCTGCGGAAAAAAATAAGAGACCATTTCAAAATTATTTTCAGTTTTTCTGAATTTACTATTTATAGGTATGTGTTTAGGTAAAATGATAATTTTGTTTAATTCTGTGAACTACTAACAATATTTCTCCTAAATTTCAAATACCAAAAACAAATATTGTTTCTGTTTGCATTTATTAGCAGAAAATGAAAACTGGAGAAACAGGTGAACATAACAGAAAAGATGCTCTGTATTTTTTCAGACCTCAAATACTGCAAAGAAAACAGGTTCATGTTCATAAGCAATACAACGTTTGTACATGTATTTAGGAAAAGTTCCAAAATTATTTTTTATGTGATTTTCAGCACAGTTTTCATGTGTCTTGTCATGCTGTCAGCCTTTCACATTGCTGTTGGATGATTTTATGTTTATTTCCGCAGCTGTATATACTTTAGTACACATCTATACTGTACATAGTATACATATGTCACTTACATTGTAAAGAATTAAACTAAGAGTGCTCAGGAAGGTACCATTGTTGTCTTTTACTGATATTGCAGCAGATGAACTGGGAAAGGAGGTTGACCACAGAAAAATACATCAGCATAGTCTCTACACAGCAGAAAGTATAAAAAAGCATACATTTTTCAGTTTTTTAATCCTCATTCTTTTGGATAGTTCACCCAAAAAATGAAAATGAATGTGGTTTCAAACCCATTACTTTTTTTCTTCAGTCAACATTTACTTTCACTTATGGAAAAAGATGCAATTAAAGTAAATGGCGACTGAGGCTGTCAGTCACTAACATCTGCTTTACGCTGTACTCTTGCATCCTAAAACACAACTAGATCAAGAAAAATGAAATGGGTTTAGAACAACATGGTAAGTAAATAACCACAGAATTTTCATTTTTGGGTGAACTATCCCTTTAAGGCATACAGTAATACTTGTGGTAAGGTGGTACTAGAATTGTAGCAGGGCGAATCAGGGTGTTACTCCTCACAGATGCCAGGAAAGACTTACGATGCCAGCTGGCTGTTGTTGAGCAGGTACTCCAGAGGATAACTACAGCTGAATTTAAACAGCAGACCTGGCAAGTAGCTGATGACAGTTGGAGGGTCCGGCGTGTCAATGTAGCCCGATATGTTCCCCATCTGCACCATAGAGCTGTTTCCATAAGCATTGTAGCCTTGAGATGTAGAAACCTACCCACACATATAAAAAGATTTAAAGAAGCTCTCATTTGCATATTTTGCTTTCTTATCATAATTTCAAAATCACATAAGCACATTCAGTGCAATATTATGTATTACAGTACCAACACAAAAAGAAAAAACTAATGCAAAGAACAGAAAATCTATTCTTGAAATCATAAAACAATGTCAAATCTCTTTGGATTACGGCTCTCGTGGAAGGTAACAAAGAACTTTGACAATACAACAGTACAGTGATGGGGTAAGATTTGTCCATGCCTAAAAACAATACCATGGTGTTTATTAAGTGGAATGTATCGCTCACCTCCAGCGTGTTCCCACAGGACTCCAGAGTGCTCAGACTGATGCTGAAGAGCATGGCTGTGGGGAAGGTGTTGTTGTTTATGAAACCTCTGCATTGAACGTCTCCATGGCGACCATTCAGCACCAGGTCAACATCAGTGTATCCAGAGTATAGCACAGGGCATAGGTTAATCTTTAGCGTGATTGTTTGAACACCGCAGTATACACTGATATCTCTGTCGCCTTAAAAAACAACAGACAGAGAGAAAAGCAAATGAAAACCTCCAAATGAATATTGCATGTCAGTGTTTATATTGTGCGACATCACTTTTGGTTCTCAAAGTCTTACTGGGAAATCTGCTGTGGTAGTTCGGATCACAGTTGAATCCATTGAACTGCGTTAAAGCTGAAGGCATTCCACCAAAGAGAAGAAGAGAAACACATATCCACTCCATTTCAACACCTGGAAAGGAAGGTGCAGTCATTTTTGGAATTTCAGATATTTTTTTGCCTTGCATGCTATGTATACTAGTGTAATGGTGGTCATGTTAAAGTGTCGAGTACCGTATCTTACCTCGGTCCCCTGATGCCCGCAAGTGAGGTGCGCTCCATGCGTCTCCACCTGCTGCCGGTAAGTGAATGGGCAGTCTGGCAACTCCATAGGGTCGCCTGCACCACGGGGCCCTACGGAGTCCAAAACAAAGAGCCATTATCAGACGTCTTCAACAAAAAGAGCTGTCCTGGACAAAATCCATCAGAATCTCAAAGCGCTGAACAAATCTTTTTTATGGAGCCAGAAACATGAGCAGCTTTTACAATTTCCCACTCGCCTTCTCGTGGTTTGATCTGTCTCTGTCATCGGTCAATAATGTCTGAGCTCAGTGTGGGACTGAAGGCTGGAAATTATTTTTTCAACGGTGGCTGGAGTGACTAAAGGATGTATTCTCTATATCAGCCCATCGGGGTTGATGGTGAGTGTGTGGCTGCTATTGTAAACGTGGCCTCCTGGCTCCTTACATTTAGTTCAACCATAAATGCTCGCTGATTCACTACACTCGGCCATTGTCGAGGGGACCTTCTCCTGACGGGGAGCATTAAGCATCTTTACACTGGTGGGTATATGGGGAGTGTATAGATACAATCACATATTGCCCTTTTTTGTACATAAGATGTAATGTACAGTATATATATGCAAACTGTAAAATGAGGTACATGCAACTAGTTACATAAGGACCTTGATCTAACATTTAAAATCTACTTTTGTTGGCATAACCTAATGTAGTCAGACTAACTCTGCACATTGAGTACCATTTTTGACTTGGGAAAACAGTTCATTTTAAACAGCCTGAAGTGCATGTTAAAATATTTTTAGTGTAGAATTGGTACATTATCTATACTAATTTAATCAGTGCTTTTTCATAATAGTGTTCTTGATGGTGTTCATAGTGCTTTGGAATATTTCAATTCCAAAATATTCGTTTTATTTTAAAACGTGCAGTTGTTACTACATGGAGAAAATTTGACCACAAAAATGTATTTCTATTTTTGCATCTTCATGTAGCAGGTTAATTCATTCATATCAAATATGTTAAATAATTTATATAATGACAAAACATTTTTTAAAGATAATGAAAATGGTGCACATGATCCACAAACCTATAGATTTCCTTAGATTTTTCTTCTCTCTGATTAGATCCTTTAGGTTTTTGTGACCTCAAACACTATGAACTTGGTAAAATATCATATTCTCTAATGTCCCTAATTTGACACATAATAATATTGAATAATATGAAGTGCCCAAGACACAAAAGGAACAAATTGTTTAACTGGGATGAGAGGGCTCTGCATGAAAAATTATGCACTTTATAGGCTGTTATGAAATCAAATATGTAGACTTTGGACTTTTGGACTACCATGCTATTCATCTTACATAGGATCAAATAGCCCTTCTCACCTGAAATGAATACAGAATAAATACTGAAACCATCTATTGCATTTTACAATACCCACCCATGAAACGACCCAGATACAGTCAGGCATGTGTGCTAATTTGTCCTAAAAGATCACATGACAATCCATTATTTTTAATGATGTCTGATCTGAGATCAGATTTATGGGTTAGGGTTAGGCTCACTAGTTTTTTTAATATATTTGGTATATTTTGGTTTTAACACTTCACCTTTAGTATTGTGTATTTATAGGGAAGTAAAACATAAAAAAAGGAGGCTGTAGTGCTTCCTTTACATCTTCTGCAGATTAATTTATTACAGTCCGATCTGACTCACATGGTAACAGAAATTATTGTGACAGGTTAAAAGATCTTGTCACATAGTTTATCTTATATCCTAATAATAAAAACATTTTGGTTTACCAGTGCATTAAATCAAGAGAATAAATGATTGCAATTTATAGCTTAGATGTTTTTATTAAAGAAAAACTACAGTCTACAGATTTTTCAAAGGCATCAAAAACAAACGCCCCACCCTGAAAACGATCCAAAAGAAGTAATAATGAGGGACTTTTGGTGAAGGTATTTATTCCTGTTTTTTATGTGTGAATAATAAAACCTTTGAAATGTGACTACCGTTACAAAAGAGGTCAAGAAATGTCAGCTAACATTTCAGAAAACGTCAACCACAAATTCACTAAAGAAAAAATTGCTCACCCAATATCGATGTAAGTTACCATTTTTTTGCCATGCTTATGTTTTAATTGCCTGAAACAAAGTGTTTTTAAGCATTTAAAAATATTTTTGGTATTTTTTAAAGCTGCTTGTAAGAGTCTAATCATATAGTGATACAAGTGAACAGTTCATAAGGTTGTCTTAATTCATTATAATGGATATAGCTAACATGAACAAACAATAAACAATACTTCTACACTTTTTATTAATCTTGGTCCATGTTAATTTCAGCATTCAGTAATACATTTATAAAATCAAAAGTTTAAACGTAATAAAGCAATAAGCACCACCAAGATGCAGTGGGTTACAGTGCATTTTATAACAGCTGCGTTGTGACAACCCCCTGTTATAATATGCATTTGTAACCCACTGCTTCGTGGGGCTTATTGTTTTTCTAAAACGGTTATTCCATATGCATAGCAAGGTTTCATAAAATAAAGTTAAAAAAGGTATATTGGGGCTGTGTCCACCGAGGCGCTTTTACGCGGCTGAAAACGCCAGGAGCTCGGCTGAAAACGCCCACTGCAGGCGCAGCGTTCTGCCCCAAAATGAGCATTTTTCAACTCTGGGCGCCCGGTCGAACGCCGGCGCTGAGCACGGAAAAAACCCGCCAGCTGCTCGCGTTTTCAAAAAACGCGGCGCTTCCATTGGAAACAATTGAAAAAACACGCCGTACGCCGGCAGAAACGCTTTGGTGGACACAGCCCCTTAGCATATTTCTTAGCAAAAACAACAGGATGGTTTACTGTGAGTGAATGTTATGTAAGCTGTTATGTGTTTAAAATTAAGTATTATTAAAAATCGTATTATTTTGGTATTATTTGGTTATATTGTTATTTATATGTTTGCTTTTACTTTATCAAATTTATGTTCAATTTTACCAATGATGATTTTCACCAGAATCTTTCTCTTAAAAGTCTGGGATTTTGGTCTCAGAAGCGGTTAAGTAAAACATTTATGACAATGGCAAATAAAAGAAACAAATATCAAAGTGGCAGATGAACATATAAATAATGTGTTGAAAACGATGTTATTGAATTAATTAAATTGAAGAATAATCTAAGTTTAAAGTATTAAGGTCCGTGTGATGTATGTATATATATATATATATTAATATGTATGTATGTATGTATGTATGTATGTATGTATGTATGTATAGGCTAAATTAAAATATTAACAGTGAAACAAGTAGAAAGGTATGCTCACACAGAAACAAAAAGATAGAAGAAACGGTTTAATAGTCTTGACATTTTTAACTAGTAGCGACGAAAAGATTCATTAGAAACAAATTTGTTCACTCATCAACAAAGCATCATAGGGCACATCAATTTTACCATCAACATTATGCTTCTCTATCGCCCCCTTGTGTTTATGTCAGGTGACGTGAGAAACTGCACGCCCGTGATTTCTTCGCTCGTGCACTTAACAGAGCCTATACTGGCATGTAGTCTACATGCATTTCACGTCTCCTTTTTTTAAGTTATATTAAGCTATATTATGTTTTAGTGGCGTGAGGGATATTTTAATTGAAAATGCGTTTAAAAACCAAGGAAGAAAAATCAGAAGCACATTTCTCTTTGAAAAAAGTGCAAAATAAAACTTGCAAAAAAAAAAACTAGTGTAAAGAAGATTCGCCAGTTCGGCATAAAAGCCAAAATAAAGGTTTATGAAATAGTGACTATATGAAGAGTTTTTTTCCAAAATGAGATAACTCATTCAAAAATCACGTTTTTTATTATGTTATAATGTTTTTATTGTGTTAGTAAGCTGTATTTTTTTAGTTACTATGGCTTAAATCAAAACAAACCAGCTGATTGATATTAATTGGAATGCACAATAAAAAAACATGATTTTTGAAAAAGTTTAAAAACGGAGTTCTCATTTCGGAAATAAACTCTTCTTACAAACTGTTAACTAAATTAAAATCCACAAGAAAAAACGAAAACTATTTATATGATAAAAAATTAAGAACTGAATTAGTAAATAAAAAAAACGGTGTCTACATGTGGAAATGCAAGCAAGTGCATTAATAACGAAAAAGGTGTGGGTGACTGTACCACTGTCTGATCCTGGATCAGCAGCATCAGCGGCCAGTGTGAGTGTCCTATATTCATCCAGCTCTCATGGAACGGCACAGGCCCGCCATTTCACTGAATGCCTTCGCTGCTTTCCAATCCTGATTACAGAAATAAAACCGACGGAGGTTAAACGGCGGGGTTAGTGTCGAGACAGGGATGAGAGACGAGCCACACAACCAGCCTTATAACAATTATAACAATGTAACGATTTCGCGGGAGATATTTAGTAACATCGTTTCTGGATTCACCATCGTCTCGATCTGCGGATAACTGTATTTCAGCATCTGCTTCAGACCGATCTTTGTCTCACATTTTGCGTTTGGTGGTCGACCGGGAACTGTGAGCGCAATTTAGTAGCATTGTGAATTGAAAAACGCGGAAATATTATTTGATCGCCGATCGCTGGAAAGCATTGAAGATGTCTGGGCAGAGCATTACAGACAGGATAACTGCCGCTCAGCACAGCGTTACAGGATCAGCCGTATCCAAAACAGTATGCAAAGCCACAACTCACGAAATCATGGGCCCGAAAAAGAAACACGTGGATTGTGAGTATAATCTGTTGTGAAGCTCATATTTAGCGCTGTGAATATGTGATGATGCGTCTTCTAACAGCGGTTGATTTGACTGTTGTGATTTTAGGTTGTTGTACAATGGGCAGGCCCTGGCTGTGCTAAGCTAACGTGCATAGATGAGCTTTTGGTTGTATTATTGGAAATACTTACTAAGCCATTCATTAAACAAACTCGCATGCGTTACTTCTGGAGCGTAACAGTTCTTTACAATCCATTTTATGTGTGTGTAACCAGTAACAAGCGTTTTGTGAGAGGTTTGTCATAAGGGTTGATCACAAGAATCTGATGATTTTATGATTTTTACGTTTTGTAGTGCTCAAATCTAGTTCCAGTATAGTTTATCAGAAGCTCATGCACACCTCCATAACACTGGCATACTATGGCGATTAGTGTTAGTTTATTATCATTATTGGGCAGATGATCACGTTTACATTAGTGTTTCTTATTCCATTGAGTCCAGGTTATATTATGGAAAGTGTTTTGTACGTGTTGTGTACAAATGTCAGATTTTCACTTGCATTTCATTCTTATCTGTGTTGCACAATATGCATTTGGCAGCATCTCAGAACAAGCTTGCAGGTGATGTCAGTGAATGGTTTGCATCTTAGAGAGGTTCTGGTAGACTGCCAGTCTAGTAAGTCTGTGTTTGAGAATAGATTTCAATTTATGTCTGTCTCAGGTCTGCAGATATTTGTCTTTGCTTTACTACACAAGCTATAGGAGTAATATGTTGACCTTTCAACTCTGTAAGGGGAATTTATTTACCTTTTTATCTACTATATAAATAAAAAATGACCTTTTTGTTATCTCATGCTCCATGATAACTTCCATAGCTCCATCATATGTTACTGATGGTTCTATCCACCAGCCAAAAATAAACAGCTAGTTTAGTCAGATAGATGTAGTTGTACTGGACCGTGTGAATGTTTCTGATGTCATCTTTTAAGGGCTTTTTCATTAGCAGTTGCGGTAAAATAATTTTGTATTGAATAAAGTTGGCAGTGTTTTGCAGGCAGCTCATAATCAACTGGCCAAAAAACCACACCATGAAATCTCAACCTTGTATCAATACAAACCTTGTATCTCCATATTTAGTGAAAATTTCGTAAATCATTCTTATTTTCATCCTTTATGTTTGTCACTGGCTTTTGCAAATATCTAACAATAAACAGTATGAAAAATTGCTTGTCAACTTTTACAACACAGTGTTGTTTACTTATTTAAAATGTACTGTGTATTTGTTTTTGGAACGACATTGACGATATTCAGAAATATTTTGAAGAAGCTCATCTGAATTTGATCATTCTGAAATTTTGTTTTGGGTTCTCTAAACATATTTGAATGTCTAAAAGCTTGACTAATCCCCTCTGAAGCAGTTCTCTCCATACTGTGTGCATATCTGGAGCATTTATCTCTTTAAAGAAGTTCTTGGATTTTTATGTTTGTGAGTGTGATGAGACTGTTTATCAGTCGGGTCATCAACCGCTAACATACCCATTTGGCTGAATAACAAAAGTGTTTCGCTGTATATATACTGTATATATATATATATATATTTAAATCAGTCGAGAACCTTGTCAATGAACGTGACACATTTCTGATTTAATATTATAGAGTTTGACGGATACACAGCCTTTGACATCAACAGCAAATGATTCAAGAAGCATTTTCTCCCATTTAAAAGTTGATAAGCCTATTTATGTAATTTTTTTAACTGTGCATGCATGGTTATATGGTTAGTTTAATTTCATTATTTGCATTTTGTGTTTGCATGTGACTTTGACTTATTTAGGGTCTAGTTCAGTTGTGTTTTTAAGAATGTGCCTCCATAAAGGATATTTGCACTATTGAAATAGTAGCGGGCTGTGAAATTTCTGTACTGTTACGTAATACAGAATAAAGCTCTTTATATATCTACAAAAGATTATTGAGTACTTCATATGTGCTCTCTCCACAAATTATTATTTTTGCCTTACTTTGTACCCCTCCCCCTTGATATAAATCTGCTTTATTGATTCAGTTTTGCTCTTTTTACCTGTAGTTAATGGAAAATTCTGTTTCTCTTGTAGATTTGATACATTGTACCAATGAGATGAATGTGAACATTCCTCAGCTGGCAGACTCTCTGTTCGAGAGGACCACCAACACCAGCTGGGTCGTGGTCTTCAAGTCCCTGATCACAACACATCACCTCATGGTGTACGGGAACGAGGTGCGTGGTCGTGACAGACCTGTCCGCTTGTGTTCCTTGAACATATTTATAAACATTCAGAGCAAAGACCTGAGAACGGTTTGTATTAAACATCATTTTAAATTTTCGTTACAGCGATTTATTCAGTACTTGGCTTCCAGGAACACATTATTCAACCTTAGTAATTTCCTGGACAAAAGTGGCCTGCAAGGTGAAGTGCTGTCCTCATTTATTTACAGAAGTCATTTCAATTCTCTCTTGACATTTTCCCTTTTAATGATTAGACTGTGTTTCACTATAATACATGTAACTATTCCCTAATGGTTGAATGTGTAATGTTTTCAGTGTTATAATACTTTCTATTATTTTATCTTCATAGGCAGAAATAAAACTAAGCAATTTGTAGTTTTGTAATTTTTATAATAACAGAGCTCAGTTTTATGTGTTCCCCTTAGGTTACGATATGTCAACATTCATTCGGAGGTACAGTCGATACCTGAATGAGAAAGCAGTTTCGTATCGACAGGTGGCATTTGACTTTACGAAAGTAAAGCGTGGGTAAGAAATTTGACTGAATCGTTCTTTATAAAACTTCTTTTAAAACCTGGAAATGAGTAGCTGGAAAGGTGTTTTTTCCTTCTTTGGTGTGTTATTGTTGCATTAAGTGCATTATGTAACTCAAACAGTGATTCATTTGAGCAGTAAATTATTCACTTGATACAGGTGGTAGGGATTTACGCAGGACTGGTTTTAAATTGCTTGAAGTGATTCCTGGGGATCATGCACTGAACCTTTATGTGCTGATCCCCTCCAATGTCATTTGACCCATTTTAAAATCAAACCTTTTTTCTTCAGTGTGGATGGAGTGATGAGAACCATGAACACAGAGAAGCTCCTTAAAACCATCCCCATTATACAGAACCAGATGGATGCGCTTCTTGACTTCAATGTAAGTTAGAGCTGAGGGAATGATGAATTTACATATACTGTACATGCCTTTGCTTATTGTTTGATATGCACTTTCTAAATAAGAATGAATGTATAATCTTCAGCTCTTTGGTAGATTTTACTTTGTATTCAATGTTTTAAAATTCAATAAATGTGTGTGTGTGCCCAGGTCAATGCCAATGAGCTCACCAATGGGGTTATCAATGCTGCATTTATGCTTCTCTTCAAAGACTCCATCCGACTTTTTGCTGCTTACAATGAGGGGATTATTAAATTACTGGGTAGGTCTTTCACAATAGTTTCTTCTCAGTTCTGAATTCTCTTTATAAATAAACTTATAAACTCTTTATGCCTAGAGTTATAAGACAAATACTGCAGACTTGAAGTAAAGATTAAACCTCAAAATTTGTTAAAGTGAGCGTCGGAGCTGTGCACGGTAATGCACATGCACTTTTCGAAATACTTCATTGTTTTGAGATTCCAGATTGATTGTTTATTTTGTTATATAATAAATTAATACTTACATTTATGCATTTTGTCAGACGCTTTTATCCAAAGTGACTAACATTGCATTATCCTATACATTTATACATAGGTATGTGCAATCCCCTGGGATCGAACCCACAACCTTGCGTTGTTAACGCAATGCTCTTCTTACCACTGAGCTACAGGAAAGCTACTTCACAATTCCTTTAGTAGAACGACACCCAGGTTCTTTACTAATAAAAAACGGAAGTGCGTTCTGCAAATTTTGTCTCTATATAAAACTTTACAGCTCATGGGATTACATAGATCTGCTGCAAATTAAACTGGTGGAATATGCAGAAATCTTCCAATGCTAATTGGAAATGCTATTTTTTGCTTGTCGTCATTCACAGAAAAGTACTTTGATATGAAGAAAGTACAGTGCAAAGAGGGTCTAGATATCTACAAGAAATTCCTCACCCGAATGACCCGGATTTCAGAGTTCCTCAAAGTGGCAGAGGTGAGATTCTCATCAGTTGCTGAAGATGCTTCATTAGGCGATGCTGTGTAACACATTTGTTGTTCTCATCTCACAGCAGGTGGGAATAGATCGTGGGGATATACCGGACTTGTCCCAGGTTTGTTGACACTTTTAATCCTGGCTTCCTTTAGTCTTTTAGCATTAGCTACTGTCCTGTTTTCCAAGACTGTTCTGTTTTCTTCTACAAATGCACTATTCTTAACTGCTAGCTGCATGGCATGCAGGTTTATAAGATGTGCATGTCACCAAAGGTTTCTCACTTTCATCATCTGAACTTTTCCCTGTCTACAGCAAATAAAGGTGTTTCTTGTGGGCTCAAAGAAATGTTGGGATTATCGATGATGGATATGTATTGACGACACCGTTATGAGTGTATTGACTCAAAATGAGTTTCACAGCAAATTCCAGAATCACAGTTTTTTGAAAGGGGATGTTTGTAAGATTTATGGTTTAGTTGGCACAATTAAAGGGACAGTTCACCAAAAAAATGAAAATTCTGTAAGTTACTCAGCCTTAAATTGTTCCAAAACTATTAAAAGCTTTGTTCTGTTAACACACACACAAAAAATATTTTGAAGAATGTGGGGAAACTAAACAGTTCTGGGGCACCATTAACAACCATAGTAGTTTTTCCCCTACTATGGAAGTCTATAGTGCCCCAGATCTGTGTGTTTACAAAGCTTCTTCTAAATATTTTTCTTAGTGTTCAAAAACAACGAAATTTACACAGGTTTGGAATAAATTGAGGTTATATAAATGATGACCGAATTTTCATTTTTGGGTGAACTATTCCTTTAAAAACAACAAAAAACAACTTGTATTGACACCAAACGTTTCTTGGGATTAAAGAAATCACATTAGGTGTCTGCATAGTGACCTACAAAGATCTTTCACATTCAACGGTATAAAACAGATTTACATAAAAAAACATGAAAGACCAAGCTAGCAATGTTGAACAAATGAAATCATAGCTACATGCATTATATAAGCAAATAGCTGTTTTGAAACTCGTGCAATAATTTTTCTGACCAAGACCACCTTTATATTCTGTATTTTCCCTTTATCTTTCCACCTTCTGTCCACCTTCAGTTTACAGTATGTGTAAGTACTCCTCTCTTCTGCACTCCTCTGCACTGTTTAATTCTTATTTTCAATCGAAATCGCTTACTCTCCTCTCATTGGTGTTTATGCAGTTAGGTCATCATTTCTGAGTGAATGTTTTTGCATCCCCTCAGGCCCCCAGCAGTCTTCTGGATGCCCTAGAGCAACATTTGGCTTCATTAGAAGGGAAAAAGGTGAAGGACTCCACCGCCGCCAGCAGGTGGGCCGATCATATGTCACGCTCGATGCTGAATACAAATGAATGTTACTGTAACATATGCAGAGGATTTATTTCATATTTGAGCAGTGTGTCTCAGTCGACTGAAGGTATGATTTTCTGAGGGAAACCCAGTTTATGCCTGTGGCTTTTGTAGGGCGAGCACACTCTCCAATGCCGTGTCATCTCTGGCCAACACTGGCATGTCTTTCACTAAAGTCGATGAAAGAGAAAAGCAGGCAGCTTTGGAGGAGGAGCAGGCACGTTTGAAGGCTCTTAAGGTGTGAGGCGTTTTCTTTAGTTCTCGTTTAAGGAAATTAATATGGATGTGTAATTCAGACATGGTTTATTTTTCTATTTTGACAGGAACAGAGGTTGAAGGAACTCTCGAAGCGACCTTCGTTCGCTACGACTGACACTTCTCCGGTCTTCACCACAGCGGCGAGCATCAGCACAGCTCCTGCCATAGATCTCTTCTCCACACCCAGCTGCTCCAATGGGTTAGCCAATCAATCGTTTCTGACGTGTTCATCTGTGGTTTTAGAGATATAACACAGCAAACTCTCACTCATTTTGTTTTCGATCCTCAGCGCATTGAAGATGGAGAGCGACCTCTTTGACCTGCAGACTAACTTTCAGCCGGGCGTGCAGCCCGGACCCTCGGTGGCCACTGCTTGGGGAGGTGAGATCTTTCACACGCACCCCTTGCATGCTAGATTCTGTGTTGACTCGAGTCTCGTTCTAACGTCCTCCTGTTCGACTCTTTCTCCTTATGCCTGCTCAGATCCTTTCTCTTCTTCTGAAGCTGTCGATGACTCCATTCCAAACCTAAACCCTTTCCTAACCAAACTTGTCGTTGATGGTGCTCATCTACCTGTTATGTCATCAGATGGTGTTAGTTTCTCTTCTAAGACGTCAGGTCATGAGATTTTCTGTGGTAAACACTCTTTAAGTTTCTTTCTTCCACCCATTGAAAGTGTTTTTTTTAATTAGTTGGAGTCGCTAAAAGTCTCTCGTTGTTTTGCATGTTTTGTGTTGTGTCGAATCAGGAATCCTGTGATTAAGTTCAGTCACATTGATTTTTTCAAAAAGTATTTTTATATGCAGGCACGGGTTCAAGTCGACCCTTGAGTAAAAATGCAGGCAGTAATTGCACTAAATTGGTGGACTATACAGTAGATGCTCCTGCAGTAAAGTCTGTGTTTATAAGCACACACAAAGATTTGTGTTCGCTGTGTTTAAAGGGGCTGTTCCAGTAATTACAGGTTTCTTTATTGAAAACTAAAATTAAGCAGAATTAGGTAGCATTAGACTAGAGGAACTGGAAATGTTTGTTGGTTATATAAAAAACAAACCCTGCGTCCGAAATCGAGTACTGTGATACAGAGGTTGCGCTAGACTTTTTTTTTGTCCTAAAAAATCCGTCATAATCTGTTTTTACCGGTCACTATGGTGCAAGGGGATATTACGTGCCAATTAGCATGTACGTGACGTCATCGCGATGTACATGCGTTCTTTGAACTTAATTACTGTATTTTAATACCCAATGAAGCAGAAGTTGTTTACATATTTAATGTTTCTGTTGTCAGAAATAAAATACTAATTACAGACAAATGTTCATGTCCAGTCAGTAACAATGACATGTGCTTGTAAACGCTGTTTTGTAATAATTCATTTATTCACTTATAAGTAACTTTAAGCTGTTGTTAGGTCATGAAAGGAGAAGATGCAGGGAGACTTTGTTTCCACTCACTGAAAGTTAGGTTTATCCAAAACGACGCTAGTCCTATCGCACTCTGAAGGAAAAAAGTCCTGCACCACTTGTTTGTGCGCGCTGTGTGTATGAGAGCACGCGACGAGAGGGTCTGATTGAATGACAGATGCACGCTTTGCAGAATCAGATCCACAAACAACGTTAGATATCACTGTGTAAAAATGCAAAAAGTTTTTCAGTTCATTTTGAAACTATGGCGAAACAAATTAGACGGTGGTGGGCGTCATAGTCGTCTTGTTTATACACGCCTCTGTCTCCGCACCGCGACTCACCGCTGATCCCGCGTGGGTTTTCCAGAATGGACGAGTCGTTACACGAGACGTACACGTCCCTTCGCGTCCCTACGATCAAGTTCTAATGAAAGGAAATCATTGGATGCTACTAACTCGACAAAAAGGGGAATTACAAACTGACCTCATTGTAATCCGTCAAAATGACGGACGGCCTTCAGATTTTTCCGTCATTGGTATAAAAAATCCAGTATAAAAGAGAATAAAAGAGAATTTTCGGTTAACGCGACCTCCTCTGTGATGGTAAAGACTGAATTAGATGAAGTACTTACTTATTGACCATCAAATCATTCATTTATGTGTAGTATGTGTGTATGCAGTATATTTCGGACGTACTATATTTGCAATGTTTTCATTGTCACGTGACCTGTGAGCAGCTACAAAAATAATTTACTCAGATGTTGTTAAACAAGTACAGTTTAACCATAAGGATAATGTTTCTTGGTACCTATAACACAATTTTCCGGTGTTTTTAATTTATTTAAAAATTGGGTTCTCAGGGGGTAGAATAGTATCAAGCTGATGCATACTGAAAAGGAAGCAGTAGACTATATGGGTATTTTCACATACTGTTTGATTTTTAGTAGTATGGAAGTAGGCGATTTGGGACGGAGGGAAGATGATGTAGCGTCCTGTATAGATTACCAAATTTCTACCATTGAAAATTAGTTCATATACCATGGAAACAAACCATAGTTACTGTTAAAGAATGCACAGTATGTTATACAATAGTGTATAGTGTAACATTATTTACAAAAATAAAAGTTTATAATGCTATAGTGTGCCATTCAAAATTGACGCCTTAAAGTACCCCTGTCGTGAAAATCACATTTTAATGTGGTTTATGTTGATGTGGTGTTTTAATATGCTTTATCACAAACCACATGCAAATTTATCTGTCAACGCTAATTGCTATTGAGTATTTTCTTCTTAAAACTGCAGTTTACAACAGACAGTCTCAAAAACACAGTTTAAATCGCCCACTTTTCTACATCACAAATGTTGTAATGTGTCACGTCACACAGTTGACCGAGTGGATCAGGTAGAAACTGGTTCGAGGCAGAGACTCATTTTCGTCCACACTAGCGTTTCCCAAACGCTGCCCATCCACACTAAACATCTGAAAACAGTTACATCCATGTACTGCGCATGAGTAAAATTTGTGTCATTTCTGTCAGGCATTTATTTACTTTCTGCATTATTATGTTGTGCCAATGTGGAGCAAAGACACAGATTTTTAAATAGACGGACAATGAGGTAACTTGGAGATGTTGCTGCGGGTAAGCTGCAAAAGCGAAAGTGAAACTTAACCACTACCAAACAATAACTGCGAGTAATTAAATATTTCGTCTACTAAAATGCAATCTAAAGTATGCATGAACTGACATTAATGCTATCAAACAGGAGAGCAGCCGAAACAACGTCACATGAAGAAAAATGCGTCATCGATTTTTAAACCCCTCCATTTTCCTCATCCACACTACAACGAGAAAAAGGCGTTTTCAAATGTATCCACTTTCGAGTACGTTTTCGAAGAGCTCTGTTTTCGTTTACAAAAACGCCATCTCAGTGTGGATGAAAGGCCAAAACGGAGAGAAAAAAATGTGTGGACAGGGTCTTAAGCAATACGTTTAAGCTGTTTTAGAGCATGAAGAAATTTTCGCAGTAATGTTTTTTAAATACACTGTAAGAATGGTAATATTCCAGCAGCTTGAGTGCCAGGAAAAAACATTTATTTTTTGTAAAGTACAATTACATGTTTCTACGTTATTTGACATGTGACTTGTACATTTGCAGTCTATAGTCATACCCAAGCGATTTTCAATGGCGATGAGCCGAGTGAACCTGCAAATTCACTCCCTGACACAGATGGCGCTTGATGAAAAACAGAAAAACCCCGGTACACAAGGTGGCGCTGCGCAACTTTATGCTTCTGACACTCGCTTGTCACACAGAAGAATTCATCTTGCTTCCTCTACGTCAATGTGTGCTCGGCAAGACCGTTTTGCGCTTAAGCGCCACCAAGTTGTGTTTTACTGTGAATTCAGCAGCTTCAGGCATCAATCTCATTTGTTCGGCCAGTTTTTAACGCGGCGCGGCAAACCAAAAAAAGCAAGCCTGGAGCATTTTTTTTAAATGACGTTTTTACGCCTGCCGTTTTGCGCGTCGGTGTGCACACTCACATTGGCGCCCTTTATTTAGTCAAGAGGCGTTAAACGTCAACGATAAACGCAATCGATTATCGTTCCGGTGTGGACGAGCCTTATTTCTGTAGTTTGACTTTTTAGTATTTAAAAAATACATGAAAATTCTGTAAAAACTGGTTAAACTATTTTTTACAGTGCATGTCATTTTGATTATCAAAGTATCATTTAAAATGTATTTAAAATACAGCGGGACTTTTAAGACCCTTCAGTATTGCCGAATTTACATTCGAAACGTTTTCATTGTGGTTCCAACTGCCATAAAGTTGTAAATGCTTAAAATGTTTAGTAGTTAAGCTATAAAGCTATAAGTGAATGATTGTCTTTCCTTTTTTACCATAGATCAGTACAATCCCTTTATTGATTCAAGTTCATCTATATCAACCAATTACAAACGCACTGTGCGGATAGAGCACTTAATCCCAGGTACCACGATGGCAAACCATCCCACCTATGTTTCCCGTCTCTCAGGAAACATAGCGACACTGATGCAGTGTACAGAGAGAGCACATGACTAACCTGAGTGTCCCTATTGGATGATGTTTGCCCTGTCTCATGCCTTTTGTATAGTCTCAATATAGCTGTTTAATACGCTTTCTACTAATCTCTCTATATCTTTGTGCCTTTTATATGTCAGTTTAACATTGTAATGCTCGCTGTGTTTCTCCTTTTCCTGCCTGCCTGTCAGACTCATTCGGTCAACCGTCTATGCTCCAGCATCTCCCAAACCCCTCTCCCTTTCTGTCTGAGCCCTCAAGTGTAGCAGGCCTATTCAGAGGTAGGGAGCCTGTGGCTAGAGATTTGCCTTGCATGGCTCTGACCCCTCATTGTGATCAGTGTTTTTCTATTCTGTCACTCCCTCTCGTGCATCGTGTGCAATATTGAAAAACAGCAGCTAGTTGCAACAAACCGCTCAAAGTGTTAGGCAGTATGTGCACTCCTTTTGAATCAAATCTATTAACTTAGCATTGCTAGCACCATACTTTACCAGTTGAGCTACAGGAAAGAGTTTGTTGCAACTGGACACATATCTTTAAAATCTGCCAGCAAATTATAAACAAGTACTGTGAGGTAAACCATGTGAATGTCTACAGTTTACTTTCTGCTTCTTTGATCATGTGACTATTGGCATTAGTCAATTTATTTGCACCACATGACATTAACATCTGCTGTTATTGTCTATTGTTGTAACTTGTGTAATGGTACTGTATCTAGGGCTGTCACGATTATGAAATTCGTGCATGCATACGTGTCTTTTGCGTGTCTTATAAATTCGCATTTATAATACGTCCGTCTAAGCGGCCAACGCCTCCGTTACGGCCCCATACGTTAGCGGCAAACGTGACCTTTACAGCCACATACGTTAGCGGCTACCACCTCCGTTCCGGCCCCATACGTTAGCGGCCCACCGGGAAAACGCCCGGTACGCCAGATGGCCAGTCCGCCCCTGGTTTAGGCTTTTACCTGTCAATAATACAACCGCCTAATACTTGTAAATTGATCAGGAGTGAATTGAAGCCACCATTAAAATGCTATCCGTCATAGAAAAGCTTCTAGTCTGTTTTTTTTCTCACTTGCAAGACTACAATAAAAGTTTACTTCTATGTTAATGAGATTTTGGTAGACTGGTTTTCACACATAATAATATTAAATTGTACTGCAGGTTATTTTTATGGTATAAGCTTTAGTTTTTTTTAAAGTGATTGTGTTGTGGTGGTACATTTTACAAGTATTACCATGCTTTAGTTACAATATATACAATAAAATGCACTACAGCTCCCCCTAGTGTCTTCTGTAGAGATGTGCAATAATTGAAACCATTGCGATGAGGTCAAACAATCGCGAATCGTGACAGCCCTAACTGTATCTATAAGTTTAAATGACTTTTTGTGTCTTTCGAAGGGTATGGAGCTCCACAGATGCCTCCTCCACAAAGCTCAGGGGAGCTGCGTGTTGACTTTGAGTCGGTTTTTGGTACTAAAGCTGCTTCATCCAATAGCCTGGATACAGATGGTAAAGACAATTTAGTCACTATCATCACTTAAGAAGTACTTGAAATCTTGTCTAAGGCTATTTATTATGTAATTCCTTTAAAATATATTCCCTAAATATTTTTAGCTTGATATTTATAGGTATTTTTAGAATATTTTTTCGTCGTTATTATGTCTATGTCCAGCACGTTGAATGACCGCGTGTATGAAATGTGCACAAGACATAAGCTTGCGTTGTCTGTCTTCATCGCAGCAGGGATTCTGAAGCCCTCTGTGGCCGGTTCAAGTCAGTCCTCCAATCAGCATCCAGAGAAACTGGTATCAGATGATCTGGATTCTTCCCTGGCCAACCTTGTTGGAAGTAAATTTGAATTATTCGAAGCTTTTCAAATCTGTGGTTTCAATAGCGGTTTACTTGAATCAAGATGTAATGTGTCGTTAATCTATTATGTCTCACTATGTGAAACTTACCCCTATAAAATTACTTTACAGATCTGGGTATTGGAAATGGTACCACTAAAAAGTAAGTCTTGATCTTAGATATTCTCATTTGTACAGATTAAACCAGCTTCTTATACTCTGGTTTTATATTCATTTTCGTCACCCGCGTTTCTCAAAGCGATATCCACTGGAGCCAACCGGGAGAGAAAAAATTAACTGGCGGAATGAACTGGCAACCCAAAACTGCTCCGTCTACCACGTGGAACCCTGTTTCTATGGTAAAAATGTACCTTGATGCAACACAATAAAACTTAATTCAGTTTTCTTGTTCTCATTAGTTCTCCTCTGTTTTGTAGCCACCATCTATCGTGGCTTTCCCTGCTACAACACCTACAGGAATGATGGGATATGGCATGGTTAGTAAAACCTGTGAGCTGTTAGAACATCTTGATGTCAAGAAAAAGTTAAAATTGTATGTTTTATAAATCTATGTGTTTATGTAGCCTCCACAGCTGCCCTCCATGACAATGATGACCCAGCCCACCATGATGTACACACAACCGGTCATGAGGCCATCCAACCCTTTCGGATCAATGTCCAGTGCACAGGTAACGTCCGGCTTGACACGTGCAATGTCTCAAACTGCAAACGTAAACTAACGTACGTTACGTCTTTCTTGTGATGAACGTGGCTTTTTATTAACACTCTTCCAAAATCATGGTCCATTGTGTTATGATGGCCATGGGACAGAGATCTCCTTCCCAAAGTGCAGATCGTTCCTGTTCTCCACTGTGTGTGCTTTTCCCTGTCATTCCAACCTCTTTCCTTTCTCACAATGTTGTTCTCTCTGAATTAGCCATCTGCTGCCTCTAGCCCTTCCAGTCAGAGCCCTCTCAGAGCCCCAGGACAAGACCCCTTTGCACAGCTCTCTCTCAAGGATTTCTTGTAGAGCTTCGTCTTTTGTCTAGGTACCGCATGCGTTTGTGCTCGTGGACGGTCTTGCATGCATTTGCATGACTCGTGTACTCTGTTTTAACCTTCGGCTTGTGCAAGACATAGACCATATGTGTAATGTTTAAGTTTGGTGATGGTCAGTGAACAGCGTGCTAAGAAATGTTTCAAGGTTGGTTTTACATGGTGTCCTAACCAGGGTCAACACAATAAAGCAACAAGTGATTTGAAATGATGAAACACTTTTTTATGTACATTAAATCTGATTTTTTGTGTAACCCAAGCAATGAAAATTAATAAGTATAGTTTTATAGCCCTACCTACTGAAATATCTTTGTTTCAAAGGTTCGCTGTTTATCTCTGTTATTGCATTGCATCACACAACATTTTTTATTTCAATCATGTCAATCCTGTTTAGGACACTGGGTAAACAATTTTCCTTGTTATTTGAGGAAAATAATTGCAATCTTGTAATTGCAATCTTTTATTCAAACTTGCCCCGCCTCTGAAACAACTTTCTTTTTTTGTTGACATCACCAAGCCCTTCTGTTTTTCTTTTCCTGTTGACATCACCAAGCCCTTCTGTTTTTTTTAGTTTTGTACTTTTCACTATTTTACTTTTTTTTTTAATGCCCCGTTTCCCTTATAGCCTATACTTCACATTGCAGAAGTAAAACGAAAACAGTTCCTGTTTATTTTCATGCTATTTTATAAAAAGCTAAGAGAGAAACCGTTGATTTTCCTTTCTTTTCATCTTTTTTTCCCCCCAGATGCAGTTTATGTAACAAAATAAAGTTGCGCCCCGATGTCAACCCATTAAGCTCTGTCCTCTGTGCTGGGATGCTCTTCAGAGGACCAATCCCACAACATACTCCACGTCAAAGATGTAAATCAAGTGTGTTGAAAGACTGGGAGCATACTGCAATCATTTCGTAATTTGTTTAAGATGTCAAGTGATGCTGCTGTTCAACCCATAAAGGGATTCCTCATGCATTTTATAATCCGTTAAGATAGGTGAGGGCATTGAGAGACTTTGATATTTTGTGTTTTAAGATGCGGTAGTTTGATTTCCCGGCTAGAATCTGTTTTCTTTAACCGTGAGCGTCTGGCGAGAGATAACATGGTGAAAGTTGACCTAAATCACAGTATAACTCGGCATCTGATCTAGTAAGTGTTATAATATAGTAACAGTAAGTTTGTTTTATATTTGATCTTTTAGTTTTGACTTTAATTGTATTCACCAGTAGACATTTATTGCGTGTCTTTTGTATTTATTTATGATTAATGCCTAAAAAAATGAAACGGGAGAGTTTATGAATTACATTTGGGAAAAAACTATCAATAATTCAACATTGTTCATGGGTGTTGGATTGTACAATGAAGGTTAGAATTTTACAACAGCTATTATGTGAAAAAATACACCTGTAAGCTAAATGATAGAGCACTAACTATTCTCTAAGTTTAATGTCTAGAACAACTTCCCGTAGATTAAATGTGTGCAGCCCAAGGCTATTGGGAGGGTAATCATTAGTGAATGGGTTTTCTATATATACTGTGCTTAGGGGTTTTGCAATGAGATATTTGTTGGGGTAAAAAAAGCACTTCATCTGTGACTGTGAAGTGTTGCACTTTGAAAGGGATGTGTTCTGCATTATGCATGGCATGCCATCATTGTCACACAGACCATTAGACATGGCTGCCCCTGATCTGAATGTTAAGATTTGCCCTCATGTTTCAGACTTCTTGTCAAATAAACACCCTGCTCTCCAAAGTCCAGGAATACTGGATGCGCGCCGGCTGCTCCTTTAGATATTGGTGATGGATGGGGTTATTGATATCACTGTAAATTTGTAAAGTAAAATAAAAGAATCGTTGATTGGGAGAAGGGTTGAGCACTGTTGATCGGTGCTTTTATGTATATAAACGTATGTCACGTAGGCAGTTTGTCCAGGGGTTGGCTGAGAATGGTTTGAAATATGAAAGCAATTCAATCAAATCTGAAACCTACGTTTTACCGAAGAATTTCTGTGTCGTCCTCACGGATCATTTTTTGTTTATGTATTTAAAAGATGTAAGAAGTTAGTGAACTCTTTCTTTTTTTCAAATAAAATGCAGCTTCCACAGATCCTGTCATTGTTTCACAATCTGACTTTGTAGCATTTATGTCAAGTTTTAGTTCCTTCAAGTCAATAAGACATGCTATTACTGCAATTTAGAAGTTAATCTATCAAGTAACCAGAAATAGCAGTTTACTACAGGCTAAATTACAAATTATTAGTAGTTATTTAATCTACAAAATATGAGTGAAACATAATCGAGATGAAAAAGAAAGCTAAGAGTTATTATTATTTATGAAGTTAGATATTTAGATCATTCTGCTTGTGTTAGTCTTATCTACTGATTTCAAGACCTCACTCCTACTTGTTAAACATAAAGGTTAAACTTGTTTTAACATAAACTTGATCGGCTAATTTTTTTCTGAAAGTCCTAGTGTCATCATCACAATGCACGTGGATTTATTTTTCAAATTTACAAGTTGAACCTTTAACTTTTTTTCATTATTTTGATAAGAAACGCTATTACTATGAAACCATAATTAAATTGAGTACATTGAGCATAGGGACGCGACAAACTAGAACGCAAACAGCTTGTTACGACTCGACGCTCACGTAACGTTTGTGATTGGTCTACCGTATGTTGACGTTACGGCTCATTTCCTCCAACCTGCTCGAGCGTCGATTACAGTGTGGATGTGGCGTTTTCTTTGGCGCGTCAGAGACGCTCGTGAACTTCTGATACTGAACTTCTGCTGCGGTAACAAGGTGAGCATAAAACATTTTATATAAACACAGACGTGCGGTTATGGTTCTGATTTATTAACGAGCATCGGCACGTTTTTTTTCAAAGAAATGTACGTTGCGGCAATCAGGTGATCTACAGTAAAGCGAAAATAGGCTACATTAAAATTACTGGTACTGGACCATTTACGCTGTATTTTTAATAGTGCTAAATTAGTTGATTATGAGTGTGAGTGTGTCTGCCGGTGAGTTGAGTACTGTACGTGTGCAGCACGCGCTCAATGGATGCACAGGGACAATATGGTTTCATTCCTACAGAGAATACGTTATTCTGCATAATCCAATGCGTTTGTTGTTGTTGTCAAAACGTGTAGAATGTAGGAAAAGGGAGACCAACGCAGATAGATTTTGTTGCATTTTAGACAGAAATAAATCACAATGTCCCGCAATCGCAAATACTGTATATGTAACCAACAGAGAAAAGTTTAGAGCTTATATTGCAGTGGAAATTTTGCATATAAAATCTTAATTATTGCTTTAACATTTAATATATTGCATTAATGCTTTTCTTTTGCATGCTGTATAGCAAATAAGAACTTTATTTAATTTAATTTGCCAGTAAGTTATCTAATTTTGCTTTTAATAATTCAATATTTGTTCTTGATTCGGTTTTATTTTGTGTTATTCGTTCTCATATAATTAAGACTGATTGGAAAGAAATCGTTCTCCTTATTCAGTATCACACCAATGCAATAACATCTTATGAGAATCTTATTGTTTTGTGTGTTATTGTTTTCCTGTTGATTTTACAGTATAACGTTCTGCATTAGGCTGGTTTTTGTAAATTCCTTGAGCTTGTTTTTGATCAAGGTGGAACCCAGAGTCAACAGTGTCTTAGTGAGCTGTTTGCAAATATTTGCACAGTTAACTTGCAACACAGCTGTCTTGAGCATTACATATGGTCATATGGTCATGTACTAAGAGAGCATATTCTTTTACAGATGGGTGTGGGCGTTTTTGTTTTTTTTATAAACATTAAAACATCGTCAAATCCTTCAGGACTAAAATAACTTTATTAAGAGATATTTTATCTGAAATGTTCCCTAAGAAGCACCCATATGACATTTATGTTAATTGAAAAACATCATTCCTTGTAAATGTGCTTTATGTAAGCATCCACCTCTTCTCACAGTCAGCTGACGGGACTATCACATGTTCAGTCTAATCTGAGCTCTACACTCAACTTCATGGCAAACATATTTAGAGTCACTTATTTAGAGTCACATTTCATTCCAAAGTACAGCCATTCAGCCTACAAATCGAGTTACGTCAATGCCCTTTTGAACATTTAATAAATGTCTGAATTTTTTGTTTTTTACTGAGAACTCCCTTTGTGGAAGAACATTGGGGGTTCTCAGAAGTTTTGATGTATGCTTTACAGGTGCTGCAGTTATCATTGTGAAATGAGGGTGATTCAGAAGTAACAGTAGATTTCCAGAGCAATAGAAGAGTGACTTGAAGATCAGTCCATGCCAAACTGTGAAAGACCTAATAGCAACCTCATAATGATCGACCTGAGCTACCTGACTGAAGAAGAGCAGGAAATGATCATGGCGGTTTTAAAGAGGGATTCTGAGCTGAAGAAATCAGAGGAGGATCGAGTCAAGTAAGACCTTTTTTCTACTTAAGCTATATAAAGTGTCATTTCTACGCCATGAGCATCAGGCATTTGCAAAAATTATAATGATAATGATTTGAACACATTTCCAAAACACTCGCTCGTCTACCATTGGTTGGCCATACAAATAGTCTAGCAGGTTGAGGCAATGTTGCTAAAATATTTTGTATAACTTTGAAAAACTATTTTGAGTGGAGACTTAAAGTCTGAGTACCCACGAAACATGAAAGGAAGACTGTAAAATCTGGTCATGTCTGGGTGATTTCCTTGTGTTCAGCCACAGCCTTACACAACCTTGTATAAAAGGATTAAGTCCACCCTTGTGGAATAATAGTCTTGCGTTTTCACGTGACCAGCATAGTTTCCTTTTTTGTTAAATGAAGATGTGTTCCACTGGCTGTTTCCAAACACATGATTTTAATTAAACTATTTTCATTTGCTGCAAATGTTCACAAGTTAAGCTGTTTCTCACAGTTGTTTAGACAGTTTACCCGTAATGTTGTTTTCTTAGAAGTTTTCATGCAGTTTTTCCCCTGTAGTTTCAAAATAACCCAATAGAGTACAGCTGGGAACATTACAGTACCTGAGAACTAATACAAACTGTAGGTGGTTTTGTATTTACAGAGCAAACAGCACTGAACCCTGTGTACATTTTAGTGAAGGAAATGTTTATCCTGGAAATAAGGAATGTTATTGATTTAGAAGCTTGTAGTGAAGGAACATTTTATAGCTAAAAGCACCGATATATCGGCCAATAATCGGTGTCGGTCGAAAAAAACGATTTTTATCACTATCGGCTATTGGCTGATAGTTTAAAAACAGCCGATGATCAGGGCCGATATATCCTGTCAATCAAAAGAGGATGCAATGAATTTGTACTCTGTATAAAGAAAACGTTAAGAAACATCACCAGTTTGATGATTATATGAATTAGTTAAGAAATACGAATTTAATCTTCAGAATCTGTATCGGTAGATATCACTCTGAATAATCAGTATCGGTGGAGAAATATATTCTCTATAGTATCTCTAGAAAATAAATATTTCATGGTAAGTAGGTTGACATTTGCATGAGACTATATTAAAGTCTCGAGAACCTCCCTTGTTTCATACCCCAAGAATTGTCAATAATGCTTTTCATTTTTCTCCACCCTGATTTGAATCCCAGGCATCTGCAGAAAGTTGTACCAGAGGAGGACAGACGCAAGAACATGACGGGCGAATGGTTCTATGAGGTGAAGTCACAGAGACACCAGGACAGAATTCACGGTTCTGACATCATCATGGCGTCAATGAAGCAACGGAAGCCCACGCTTGATGGTAACATATATGACTGTAATTTTACCACAATTCATATTGAACACTGATGTTTATCTACAGTAACAATACACTGTCTTTCAGACTATTTAACAAGGTCATGGAGCGAAAGATCGAGGAGCTTCAATATAAAGAACAGTGATGGCATCTCAGAGCAGCCAACGGAGAGGTAAAGCTGTACATGTTCATGTACATAAATACAGAATCTATACTTAATCCTCTTCTGCTGCCATAATCCCACACTGTATGTGTAGTCACTTATGGCCTGTGGTTTGTCAAGTATACTTAAGGATTATGGAGTACATGTACCGTAGCCGCTGGTGTACCGTGTTACTAATCGATCTCATACTAGCCTTGTATTTATCAATTTATCCTGAACAATAGTAATAACTGCTCATGCTTGGCAGAATCCTTGGGATTGCACTGCGTGTGCAACTTCCACCACTCCCAGGTTGTGCTTGTGTATTTTACAGGCGTGTGTACCACATGATTTCAAGATCTTTATGACTCGACAAGGGTAAACAAAAGAGTTTGCACAATGTACTTCTTAAGAAACGACATGGGAAGGTTTCAGTCCAGGTTATTATAAGATGTCTGGTAGAACTCAAGTCAAAATCGTCTGGATGTCTTATGTTGTCAATGCAAGCAGATCTCTTAACAATAAAAAGGTTGCTTATGAAGTGTCTTAAATTTATTTGATATATACTGTTCTGTGAAAAGCAGAGAAAACAGTGGCACATCAGAGACCCTGCAGGAAAGACTGAACAGGGTCGTGAGATCACCATCTAAGGTATGTAAGTGCGCAACACTACAGCTGAATCTATCTCAACTACTTGAAAACAATGCATGATTTTAGGTCATATATACATAAACAATACACTTCAGAGAAAACTGTTATTATTTTAATCTTATTTAGCAATGGTTATGTAACGTTTCTATGTTAACACAATGTATAGAGATCTTGTAAGCATACAAATTTAGTGGTAGCATGTTGATGACATGTGACAACCTGTAGGATTTGATGGCATCAATTTTGGGGGGAATCTATTCCTTTAAACAGTTACTTTTGCTTTCCTTCCTGGTTCCAGACAAGGCACAACCCATTCAACAGTATTCCAATGGAGCTGAACCTCGAGGAGACCCCTGAAGCATCAGGATCTGGACTCAAGAGATCATCTGCCGACAGGGGCTTTGATTCACAAGGTTGATATGAACGTTTTGTTGTCGTGCAGTGTGTATACTAAGTGCTTAGACTGATTAAAAATATGGTGTTTTGCGTTTTCACACCAGTAAAATATCAGGAACCAAGCCACACTGAAGATAACAGTGAGGTGCCTCGACGAAAACCTGTGCCAAAGAAGAGGACGAAAATCTTCAAACCCCAGAGCTCTTTATCTGACAGCGCCAGCTCTGTGTCCACCCAGAGCGCATCTAGTCAAAGAGTGTCGACTCAGAGTATATCTACTCAGAGTACTTCCACTCAAAGCGTGTCCACCACAGAGAGCTCAGGAACCCGAACTCCTGCACCCAGAGGAATCCTCAAATACACTTCCAGCTGCAGTTCCAGTGACTCTGCTTTCAAAAGCCAGCTGCCCCAACCAGTTGTAACATTAAGCTATGTTCACAAAAGCAGCAATCATGAAAAGGATTTTGACAAGAGTAAACATATTTTGGAAAGTAAAGAGGAACCAGGTATCAAAACACAGCCACTAAAGATTCCAAAGTCACGTTTACCAGTAAGAGCCCCGTCGCTTCTGAAGAAACCTCCGCAAGACACAGAAGAGAAAACGAAGATGCAAACACGCTTAAGTCTGAGCTCTAACCCGACAGCAGATAATGACAAGAAAGTTGAAGACAGTATGAAACAAAAAAGAACAGATGATTGTTTTGCTCAGTCACCAAACATAGAACCAGACTATATATCAGAAAATATATCAGATGAGACTTTTTATTTTCCTCATGAGAATGCAAAGTCTGCATTAACCACCAACTCTATGAAACCATTAGATGGGATCATTGCTCCTCAACGTACACAGCAAAAGTCTGAGACAGTGGAGAATCATATGACTATGTCGCCAAAGGTGGAAACGACAAGAGCAGAACATATTCGGACTGCTGTTGGTATGATCTACTGTGTGATGATGGAGATTTATTAAAAATTATGTTAATATATTTGTTTGGATGTTTGATTTGTTAGTTTCTGCTTTGTCATTCAGTAGTACATATTTTGTCTTACAGATCAACAGTTTCCTAGTGTCGCCGACATAGCAAATACATCTACTGATTGTGGGATTGAGAGCAGCCCCTCTGCATTCAATATAAACACTTATAACATAAATCAAGAATCAAAGCCGGCTGTCGCAACAGATGCACACATTCCCAAACCTACTGAAGAACAAGGCAATTCCATCACCAAAGTTCTCGAGTGGTTTAGCAGAAGCTCAGACAGCAGCGATATGCTTGATGTGGAGAGTAATCATGACATGGAGGAAGATGCTAAGATTGATGACATAGACGTTGAGGATGAAGCTAATCAAAAACCCAAACCAAGAGATAACGTGTACTTGATCATACCACGCCAAAGTGAAAAGAATTCATCGAAGGTAAATTCACCATTTTTAGTAGAGACAGACTTGGGAAAGGAACAGTGTGTTGATGAACCTCCTCAAAATACTCCAAAACAACGGAGAAGATCTGAATCCACGTCTTATAAGGAATCTCTCATCACGAAGCCTTCAGTTGACGTTGCTTTGACTGACATCGCAAACGATGTCACTCAGCCAGAGGACAGTGTATCTGAAAAAGTTCATGAAAATGAGAAAATTGACTCTTTAACCAAGGAAGACCCAAGAGAAGAGCCCAAAGTTAAACTTGAAACTGATTTCAAGGTTCATCAACAAAAAGAAAGAACGGGTGTTGAAGAGAATCAAAGACCAAAACTTGCTAATTTGAGATCATTCTGGGAAAGGGAAAACGTCGGACCAAAGATTTTGATCAGTAGATCTAATGTACCTGCTAAAAATGAATCCCTCAACACTAGTGATGTTTGCACAAAGCCAATTGAAAGTAAAAATGAACAAAGGGTAGCTGAACACAGCTTGGGATATCCAGAACATCAGATAAAAGAGACAATCAGTGTTGTGGACGTTTCAGACCTTAAGAATGCTAACACAATCCAAAAGCCTCAAGTACCAGTTGTTAAAGCCAAGTCAAAAAATGCATCATTGATCTATTCTAACCAGAAGAAAGACCAAACACTAGCAAGCTCTCCCTTTGAAAAGCAAACTTCTCTTCCACGTTTAAAATCATCATCTTCGCTTGATAATGGATCTTTATCAGCAGGTCAAAACATCGAAAGAATGGGAGGCAGTAATGGAGATTGCACTTCACCAAAAGAATCAGAGCCGAAGTCCAAAACGACACCAAGGACAAATCCAGCACCTCTTGTTAAGCAGAATTCCCAACAGCAGGAGATCATGGCAGAGAAGATCAAACAACTCAAGTCCTTCTGGGAAAAAGAAAAATGGGAGCCTAGAACATCAGCTCAAAACAGAAAACCTTCAGTAGCTTCTGCTGAGATGAACAAAAGATTTACAAAGTCTGAGTTTGATCTCAGATCAATAGGTGCTGAGTTTGATGATGATGTAGAGGACGATACTTCTGATAGAGAGAAACTGTCTCCTAATTTCTCTATGTATCCACTATGGAAAGAAAGGTCAACTGTAACCGATGGGATGAACAATTCACAGTTTAAGAATCTCAGAGACTTCTGGGGTGGCTCTCCTACAATGCAGTCTGGTCAAAAGTCACCGGTTCTTAAAAGTGGAAATACAAATCAAAAAATGTATAATGTCCAGTAAGAAAGAAGTAATGTTAAAACCATAGTAAATGAGAGACAAACCAATGCCAAACAATCTTTGGCTGACTCCTCAACAGCCAAGCCCGAGAAAACACCACATTCTTCCTCAAAGAAGAAATCCACAAGACAAGAATCTGTATCAAAAACCAAACAGTCACATTTTGCCTCCAGTCAGAACACTATAAAAGATACAACTCCACATAAACCTACTATTGGCCAAGAATCACGACCTCAGCAGAGCCGAAGCAGCAGCAAAGGCAGTCTGAACGGAAAAGCAAAGTCAATGCGACGTGCCTCCAGCATGTTTTCTGTGAACACGGCAGGTGAGGAGCAAAGCCAGAGTGTGCATCCTCAGCCCAAAGAGACCCAGAGTCCCAATCTTCACCAGGCAACAAAAAGTTACCTCACACCATCCAGGAAAACAATAGAATCAAGCCATACCCTGCCAAAAACCTCTTCTGAAAATTCTTGGCGAGACAAAGAAAGGAACTCTCAGAGAAAACCGTCCTGTACGTCTGAAGACTCTGACTTTCAACCTCTTGCAAGGTCATATATTCCACCCGATTACCAGCACTACCTGGGAATCACAGAGACAGGGAGAATTTTCACTCCTCCTCCAGTTATAGAGCAGATAGATGACTTTCTCTGCACCTCATTTACAACCTCACCGGAGACCAGCTGCAGATGTAAATGTTCCCCTGTAAGAACCAGCACTCCTGTACAAGGATCTCCTGACCTTCAAAGGAGAGGAAGCTTGGGACTTGATGGACATGTCTGTGATGATGCTTCCAAGAATCTGAACCGTAAGTTTACAAGTTTTCTGAGATATAGAAAACACTACATAAAGTTCTAATGGTTTCCATTAGAATACCCTTACAACCCAATAGCTTTTTCCATTGAAACCAATTCAAAACTCCTTTTTGTTGTGTGTTTTGGGCATTATTCCAATAGGATTTTATATCCCAGCAATACAATCCATCGCATACCAGTAGACACCATTACAGTTTCCATTAAAACCAATACAAATCCCTTCCCTGCAGAAAAAAACAATAGAAACAATTAAAGTTATTCAATTATTTCACATTATTGTTTTTAATGGTTCTAAGGGATTTGTTCTGGTTTTAATGGAAACTGTGATGGTGTCTACTGGTATGTGATGGATTCTATTGGTGGGATGTTAAATCCTACTGGAATAATGCCCAAAACACACTACAAACTTCATAATGGTATTTTAATGGAAACCTGTGAATTTCTGTGATGGTTTTATTGGGTTTCTATGGTATTTTCAGCAGGGTTGAAATTAGACATGTGTAATGAAATCAATCTTGTGCACAAATTTCACACAGGTTGTCTTTCAAGTAATCAAATAGATCTCAGTTCTCACATTACAAAATAGCTTGTGAAAAAGGAGCACCAGACCAGCAACATTCTTGTAACTCTTGTTTGTCTGTACATCTGAGCAGTGTTTTTAAAGAAAGCAATAAATCAATGTTTTTATAAAGTGCTGTTAAAGGGATAGTTCACCCAAATATAATAATTCTGTCCTCATTTATTCACCCTCGTTATTCACCTTGGAGTTTGGGTTCCTCGCCACAGGGCCATGTTGGCTTGTTCACCAGGAGACTGCTTTTATTAGATATTATTTATTAGAATGATCTTGCTTGTTCTATAAACACTATGCACTGTGCCGTGTCTTTACTCTGTTTTTCTGTTTTTCTTATTTTCTCCTGTAAAGCTGCTTTGGAACAGTGCATATTGTGAAAAGAGCTCTATAAATAAATTGAATTGAATTGGTTCAAAACATATAACTCTTTCTGTGGAACACAAATTAAGATATTTGAGAAATGTCTCAGGTTTTGTGTCCATACAGTGGAAGTCAATGGGGTCCAGTGAAGTTTGGTTACCAACATTCTTCAAAATATCTTCTTTTGTGTTCTGCTAAAGAAAAAGTCATACATGGTTGAAATAAAATGAGGGTGAGTATATGAATTCTCATTTTGGGGTGAACTATCCCTTTACTAGTATTTATTAATCTTACAGGTGATAATGAGAGTTCTGTTCAGAAAGCCTTGAGACGAGCTGCATCCAGACCCGTGTACCATAAGAGCATGATTGATATCAGCCCTTCGCCTGGTAAGCATCACTCCAACAAGGCAAATTTACATCAGTCTTCCAGTAACAGCATTTACCAAGTCTTAACTCAGTTTTTTCACGTGAAAGTATTACCACATCTAAATTTGGATAATCCTGTCATAAAACACCTTATCATAGTAGCACAATGTTGCCTGGAGACAAAAGCACTTTATTGTATGAATCTAAATGAAGAGATCAGGTGTCAACAGAATCTGTTCTACTTTTTCTGTATTTTGTCATTGTGATCTCTTCCCAAAGGACAAGGACAAAATATCAACCAAACGGATGACTACGAGCAGGGTAAATAATAGCCAGTCTGTCATAACTTAACACTAAAAGTACAGTAACTTTGTACAGCCAAATTTGTAGAATGTCTGTCCTAATGATATTTGCATGCATTTGCCTTTTAGGAGTGTTGGTATTGTACGTCTTAAATCCCATTCTTGTCTTTTCTAGTCCCCAGCACACATGTCCAGACTTCCTTTGCCACCTCAGACCCAGAGCACCTGAAGCAACTCAGCAAATCCGTGCCCTCCTTTCTGCAGAAAGAGGTGTCTCTTCTATAATGTTACAACTCTATAAAAGGCCAGGTGATAAAATGTGGCGCATGAGATTGAGTCTGATGCTGTCATGTTGTTTTAGAGTGATGGAGGAGAGAGTGACTCAGAGAGCAGCTCCCGCAGCGGCCTGCCACAGAGAAACAACAGACAATACACCAACCTCAGCGGTTACTCCGGCTCTGCATCTGTGTCATCTGTACGTTTAAATATGAGTATATGTGTGTGTGTTCTTGTATTATAAACTATATATCAGTGTATCAGCATGGTTACAGTATGCTATTAGATTGATATCTGTGTCATGATATTGCCATTATTTATGTTCAGTGTATTGTAATTCATAAACTATGATATATTGGTATCGTTTATACATTTTTTTTAGTATTTTTTAGTATTTTTTTAGGTCTCACATAGTTTAAACGTGCATGTTTGTGACCCCGCAGGTTAGCGGCAGTGTTGCGAGTGTGTATAGCAGCGACTATGGCAGTGTTGAAGTTCAAGGCATCATCCAGTTTTCACTGAACTATGTGCAGAAGTTGAGGGAGTTCCACATCTTCGTGGTTCAGTGCAAGAATCTGGCAGCGGTGGATGTGAAAAGGAATCGATCTGACCCGTAAGACTATAGCATGAGTACCGCCCACTAATTTTTACAAAAATAGAATTTTTCTCAATAGACAACTCATGCTGCCTTTTCTAGGTATGTCAAGAGTTACCTCATACCTGATTCTGCCAATCTGGGAAAGAGAAAAACATCTGTGAAGAAGAAAACCTTAAATCCTACATACAATGAGATTCTTAGAGTAAGGAAATGACTGGTAGAATAATAGTATGTGCAGTATAGTGATTGAGATACTTAAAATTAATGAATTAAATGTCTAATAATGTTTATTTTTTTATACAGTACAGAGTCAGAATGGAGTACCTCAAGTCTCAGCTTTTGAACCTTTCGGTGTGGCACAATGACACATTTGGCCGTAACAGCTTTCTGGGAGAGACAGAGCTTGACCTTTCCTTATGGGATTTTAATGATAAAGAGAGGAAGTTTTTGCCTCTTAAACCAAGGGTACAGTATAACATTTTATGTGCCGTTATATATTTGTGTCCATGTTCAAATATATTTCCCACTTGTCATATACAGAGACGACTGAAAGTAAGCAGTTTGTAGATTGTTTATTTTAAAAACGTGTACATGTAGAATCACACGACACTGCAACATTGGTTGACCCAATGGCATGAGGCGGGACTTCCTCTTTAATATGTGTACACTCAATATCCGATTATATCAATGACCGATTATACTGTAGCATATTGGACAGAATTTATTTTAATTTTAGATGAAGCACTTATATAATGTTGCAGTTACTGGTTCAGTGGTTTAAGCTATTTATTTTGCTTTCAGAATTACTCCTTTCAGTCCTCAACCAGTCTCCAGGCCTTAGATTTTAGAGGACAAATGACATTGGCTGTACGATTTCTGCCCCAGATCTCCCAGTGTAAGACCACTCATTTGAATATTACAATTTATGTTTACAAAGATTGCTCTTTATATCAGGAGACATTTTGTGTCACAGATAAAGGTTTAATTTTGTTGGAACAATCCATAAAAAAATAGTTTAACAAAAATAGTTATAGTTTTTTCTTTATGTGCGATTGCAGACAGTTTCAAAGCACAAATTCATTATGAATTGATTTGTGTTACTTCTTTTACCCAGCTAAACGCATTCCTGGCACAGGTGAAGTGCATATCTGGGCCAAAGACTGCAAGAATCTCCCTCTTATCAGAAGCCCATCTATTGACCCGTATATAAAATGGTAATAATAAATCCAAAAACAGTTGAAATTGGTCTTGCTTTATAATTTGCTTTATAGTTTGCTTTTGTTTAATGCTCCCACAGCTTTGTACTGCCTGACAACAGCAAAAAGAGTCGTCAGAAAACTAGGGTGTTGAAGAAGACCACCAGCCCCAAATTTAATCACACCATGGTGTATGATGGCTTTAGGGCAGAGGACCTGAAAGAAGCCTGCGTGGAGCTTACAGTTTGGGACCGTGATCGACTAGCCAATCACCTGCTTGGAGGCCTAAGACTCGGCATGGGCACAGGTGGAGTCTTTATTTATGCGTTCTCTAAGATCATTTCTCTCGAAATTTGTTGCTTGTAAACCTGTGCTATTAATGATCACTGTTTTAAACCAGTTGTTCTAAATGAGGGCATATATGTCCAATAAATGTTATTTAATGAGCCAGTCCTGTTGTACAGGTAAGAGTTATGGAGTACAGGTGAGCTGGATGGACTCAACACCAGAAGAGATTGATTTATGGAGGAGAATGATGGAGTCTCCCAGTGAGTGGGTTGAAGGGGTGTTGCCACTGAGGATGCTAACAACAGACAACAAAGCATGAAAAATGAGTTTACAGTGAGAGTCTATTACCATTATCAAAGTACAACTTTAATATTTCTGCACATTTCATAGCTTGCATTTTCTGTAATTTATAACAGGTCATTTCATTTGAGTCAGAAAGCTTTTGAGAAACAAGACAAAGCCAGTATTCAGTCACTGCTTATGTGGCTTTGGTCTGTGGGGTATGTTTGGAATAGAATCTTATACAACTTGTACTACTGAAGTATGCAGTATACCATATATACTGTGTACTTTATATGAAATACAGTGCATTTCCAGTGTAACAAATGTCACTTAATTTTGTCTGATTGCCATATTGAATCTTATTAAAATCACTCTTTTTATTTCCAAGAGAATAACTGAGCGTTGTCTGTACAACAGTTAATACTACACATACTGTACAGTAAGCAATATACAGTAGGCTATATACTTCACAAAGTATGCTGTGTAAGCAGTATACTGTAGTTGGAAAAAAACTCGATCACTGGCCCCATCTAGTGGACAGACTACTGTTTGTCATATAAATCGATCTCATTTTTAATGTCACTCATGTTGGCCTTAGTGAATATTTATCAAAAGTTCCAAAAACAAATTATTTTGAACCACGACATCACTTTTTATTATTGTAAATAATTTGCTAATTTAAATAAACATTTCAATATAGGCCTACCCTTCCCATTTTGTATACCAATACGTAATTCAGACAACACAACATTTAAAGAAAGCGCAAAACAGGACTGTTTCATATGACAATAGAAAGCTGACAATGCAACCAAATACAATGTATCACCACGGTTCAAATCTGTGACCAAAAAGGAGGTGAGACAGGGTTTCTGGTGAAACAGAAAGAAGAGCGGTGCTGTCTGAATGTGTATATACAGTGCAGCTGGCAAGCGCCCTTCCCTGTCTCTGAGGAATTCAAAGGTACACCCGGTTCCCCACTTTCTTTCATTGAGTACAAAAAACATGTGCACCCATGGGAGACTGTGTTATTTTATACTGAGCTGTGTTATTTACAGATTACTGAGGAGGACTAAAAAATTCCCAAGAAATTACTAACAACATGTTCACTCTGCACTTGATATTCCTTCGCTTCTTTCACATATACTGTGCTTTCCAAAGAAAAATGTGATTTTCACATTTCGCAAAAGCTGTTCTTTCTCAAAGGCTCAATGAGTTTAGTGCTTATCTGTATTTACAGTGGCAAGAAAAAGTATGTGAACCTTTTGGAATTTCATGGTTTTCTGAATAAATTGTCATAAAATGTGATCTTCATCGAAGTCAACGGTATTGACAAACATAATGTGTCTAAAAAATAACAAAAATTCTGATCTTTCATGTCTTTATTGAACATACTCAACATTCAAAATGGCAGTGGCAAAAGTAAGTGAACCCTTAGAATTAATAACTGGTTGACCCCCCTTGCCAGTAATAACCTCAACCAGGCGCTTCCTGTAGCTGTGGATCAGACCTGCACATCGTTGAGGAGGAATTTTAGCCCATTCTTCCTGGTAGAACCGCTTTAGCTCTGTCATATTCTTTGGACGTCTCATGTGTATGGCCCTCTTCAAGTCAATCCATAGCATCTCTATTGGGTTGAGGTCTGGGCTCTGACTTGGCCACTCCAAAAGGTGGATTTTGTTTTTCTGAAGCCATTCTGTTGTGGTCTTGCTCTGGTGTTTTGGGTGGTTGTCCTGTTGCATCACCCACCTTCTACACAGTTTCAGCTGACGTACAGACATTCTCACATTATCCTGAAGAATTGTCTCATATACTTGGGAATTCATCTTCCCCTCAATGATTCCAAATCATGATGTTTCCTCCACCATACTTTACAGTTGGGATGATGTTTTCATGATGATAGGCCGTGCCCTTTCTACGCCAGATGTAGTGCTGTGTGTTTTTTCCAAATAGATCAATCTTAGCTTCATCAGTCCACAAAACATTTTGCCAATACTGCTGTGGAGTGTCAATGTGCTCTTTTGCAAACTTCAGGCATGCAACAATGTTCTTTTTAGTAAGCAGTGGCTTCCTTCGTGGTGTCCTGCCGTGCATACCCTGCTTGTTCAGTATTTTACGTATTGTAGACTCATGAACAGAGATGTTAGCAAGTTCCAATGAAGCCTTCAAATCTTTGGCTGTCATTCGAGGTTGTTTCTTTACCTCATTGATGAGTCTTCGTTGTGCTCTTGGTGTCATTTTGACAGAGTGCCCACTTCTTGGTAGAGTAGCAACAGTCCCAAAGTGTCTCCATTTGATTGGTGAACTAGACTGGTGAATTTCTAAAGTCTTTGAAATAACTTTGTAACCCTTGCCAGCTTCATGTAACTCAACAATTCTTGATCTTAGATCCTCTGAAAGCTCTTTTTGGCGAGGCATGGCTCACATAAGCGTGTTCTTCTTGTGCAGAGCAAACTCCAAAAGTTTGAGGGGTTTTTATCAGTCAAAGTAGCTGTAGTCCACACCTCCAAACTTATTATCTTAACGAGACTCCAGGTGTGCTAAAACCTGATTCCAATTAGCTTTTTTGAGGTCATTAACTCAAGGGTTCACATACTTTTTCCACAAGCACTACAAGTTTTTTTGGGTTGTTCTCAATAAAGACATGAAAGATCAAAAAAATGTTGTGTTATTATTTTAGACACATTTTATCTGTCTATACCCTTGACTTCGATGAAGATCAGATCACATTTTATGACAAATTTATTCAGAAAACCAAGAAATTCCAAAAGGTTCACATCCTTTTTCTTGCCACTGTATACTGTAATGGCAAAACAGTAAACCTACTTCTCCAAAGCTTGAGTTTCAGGCCAGATCAGTAATCCATGTTACAATGACAGTCTAAAAAAGTATTCATTACAAACTTATTCAAATCATATTTTTATTAAAAGTATACAGTAATATAGATGTTTCACCTCTATCATTAATGTATTTTTTTTCTGTGTATTGTCATGTTTGTAATTTATTCACACATTACATATATACTACATGCTTTGGGAGGTATATGTTTCTTTGAAAGCTTTTGTTTGAAGGCATTGTTGCAATAATATACAGAAATTAAGGAATTTGAGTTCCTTACCCCATAATTGTTTTTTGACATCCTTCAGTATTTTATTAGATCAATAATAAATAAATCAAATCCAACTGGCAGTTGATAAAATGGACCTGTTACAAAATCCCAGGTTCAAGGACGGTTTGTGACAACATTTATTATTTTAAACTTTTTTATTTTTATATAACAAGTTTTAATGCCTATTTTCCCCAAAATGCAATATTATGCATCATAAACTTTTAAATGAATAGCTGCAAATGTTGCTTTTGTGCATATCCTTCTACATTGTAAACATGTTTCTTTGTCTATAAGATTATATAACAATATTTTTCTTTTCTACCACATTACATTGGAAAAAACTTTCCATGAAATTAGCAACTTAATGGCTAATACGTCGCTACCATTTTTGTTACATTCTCAAAACATAAGGAAGTCATTACATCTTGCTGTGTGGTATAAGGAACATCCACTTCCTGATGTGGGTTACCATGGAGACAACCAATTTAGCAGATAGAAGCTGAGCAGGCAAGTGGCTAAGCAAACAAACGTCATTTCATGGCGAATGGATCCTGATGTGTCTAGAAACAGAAAAATAAATCCTAATAAACTCACAAAATTTGCCTATAAGATTGTTTATAAGATAGACCAGTTTTTTCATGTGGTGTATCGGCATGGATGAATTCTTACTTTGAGAGGTCACAGGGCCTGAGAAAGAATAGCAGAAAAAAAGGTAGATGTTCACGTTCATTTTGAAACATGTAGGTAATGATAGAGGCTTAAAAATGTGAATGATCTTGTTCTTATACCATTGTCAACTCTGGTTTTGATTTGTCCTGAGGAAACGGTGGCCACTTCGCTGGCGTTTAGTGGAGCTTGTATTTCTCTCTTTCTCGCGCATCTCTATAAAAGAAGAAAAAATCATGGTAATATCCACACACAATCACAAACATGAGTTCTAAAAACTCTTCAAAGCTCTCTGCCACCTTCTACACTCTTAAAAAAAAGGTTCTTCAAAAGGTTCTTCGATGCCATAGAAGAACCTTTTGGTTCCATAAAGAACCTTTAACATCTGAAGAACATTTCTGTTTCACAAAACGTTCTTTGTGGCAAAAAAATGTTCTTTAGATTATAATAAAGTAAGAAAGAAATGATTCTTTAGAGAACCTTTGACAGAAAGGTTCTTTGTGGAGCCAAAAACGGTTCTTCTATGGCATCGTTGTGAAGAACCTTTGAAGCGCCTTTATTTTTTAAGAGTGTAAAAAAGTTCAAGCAATATTGTGCATTATTAGTTACCGGAATCAAGGAGGCGCAAGTGGAGTTCTCACAGAGACGGGTAATACAATGCACGTAGAAAGTTGAGACAGTCAGGTTCTTATGTTCCACAAAGCGAAAGGCCTCAAAGGAGAAAAGAGCTTCCTGAGATACCCCGTTCTTTTCAACCCTTGTCTGAACATCACGAGTACATCTATAGATAACAAAAGACACGATTACACAGAACTCAAGTGTCTTCTTAATTGTTGTCTTTGAAAAATAATGACTCACCCGATAAAAAGATCATAGGAGGTGCTGCTGGTTGGATATGGGCTTACTGTGGCGTAGCAGCGGTCCAGCAACACGTTGAACCTTGAAATAACCAAATGAACAGGGAATTGAAATTGAATCGTCTGTAAATTAGAGCTTAGCAATGTGAGTTACGTTACAGTCTTACTTGTTCGTGAGATTTGTTGCCTTGACCTGAACGTATATCCGAGTTTTCAACTGCAGCCCATTTGATGGTATGTGCAGTTTAGTAGTGTAGTTGCCAGTCTTAAAATAAAGATGAGAGTATAAGTACAATTGTATTGAGTAAATTATGATGTTTAGACACAAGGAGATCATCCTTACAGTGAAAAGACCCATGCTTAAAGTACTGATAAAAGTACCATTGTTGTCCTTGATAGCAACACTCACTCCTGACCTGTGAGCAAGAAATACAAGTATAAGTATTTAAGTACTGTAAATGATGTCAACATGATAAAACTTCTTCCTGGGTTTTATACTCACACGCTGAGCTCTGTGTTGTTGACTACATACTGCAGTGGATACATGCAAGAAAACTGGTACATGAGTTGTTGTCTGTAAGTGATAGTGGAGATGCTGGGATCCCAGGAGTTGATTAATCCAGAGATATTAACAGACTGGATTTGGGAGAAATCTGAGAATACTCCAGAACCCAACTGACTTGTGATCTAACCAACAACACATATATGGAATGTTGGAAATCTATGTAGGAAATTGTTGCTGCACATACTGTTCAAAGTTTAAAAAAAAGTAGATTTCAAGTTCTTACATTCAAAGTGTTGCCACAGAGAGTCAGTGAATCCTGAGAGATTGAGAAATTGAAATTTAAAACAGGAGGATTGGCTGTCCAGTCTGCGACTCCGAGGCAGGACGGGATGTTGAATTTAGCATTGAGGGCCATGAGAGATTCATTGTATCCCGCAAAGTACATTGGACATAGCAGAACTCTTAAATACATATAATTGGTTCCACACGTCACTGTGATATCAGAGTTTTCTGAAATATACAGTATATGTATAAACATTCTGTTACTGAAGTTGCCACTGCATTGATTTGTTTATGCTGTTTAAAAACATATCTCTCTAATTAAATCATCATTATATGATCATTTAGAATATTATAAATCATTTTTAAGCCAAATATTTTTGTATTGTTCTCCAGTAAAAATATCTGTACTCTTTGCAGTAAGACACATCCTCAAACATCTAAACGACATATTAAGATATTAGATCTTATTTTCAGAATGTAGTACAAAATATAGTACAATTTTGCATAAAACATCAAAAGAAGAAGAAAACACGTTACATTTAGATTTCTCTAAAAAAATGTGCATCTTTAAAAGCTTAATTAAGCTTAAAGCTGTAAAAGCTTTATTAAATTGTTAAGTTAACTCAAATTAGCTTTATGAGTCAGTTAAACTTAAGTTATATTGAACTGATTTAAAAAATCTAGTTGCATTTATTTTAATGACTCATGAAGCTAATTTGATTTAACCTAAAAATTTACAGCAGTTGAAATTGTTGATTTTTTTACAGTGTTGTTTTAAAGATGTTTAGACATTTTTACTGAAAGAAGGAGAAAAATATTCAAGGTAAATGAAGATTATTATAATTATCATTTGGAAAATATACTGACCTGCCGGTCTGTAGGTAGGGTTAATGAGACATGTTAGGACACCATTCTGAGCTTCACATTGTAGAAAGAAGCCAGCAAAACATATCAGGTGGGCTAACCTTATCATCCTGAGACAAACTAATGAAGACAAAGCATCAGAAAACATGAAGGATTTGAGAAGACAATTTAAAATATATAATACTATAAAATACTATAATAATATAAAAAGAGTCCTAATCACAAACATCATTATTATAGACAAACATGAAAAATCGAGAAAATAAAATATATCTTACCGTGCATAAACTCGATGATTCAGTGATAACTTGATGAGTCACTTCTCTTGGCTTTTCTGTAGATGTCTTTCAGATTCAGTATTTATAAAGAGATGGGTGTGAGAGACAGCATCACAAAGATGAGAAACACGAGACCCTCTGCTGATTTCAGCACTGATAGCTTTTCAGATCTGGTAACCAAATTTACAAAACAGTGGTGTGATCAATATTGTTGATTACACAGATAATTCCCTGGGCAACATCTGAAACTGGCACATGCGCATACATATACAGGGTTTTATCTAAATAGTTTTCTTATTAAGATCTTAACTTTTCAATATATGCAAATTATCCTATGAAATCTTATAACATTAGTGGTCTATTTATGGTCTTCTTTAAGCAGCATATGGATACAATAATTTCATTTTAATAATTAAATGAATTAAATACTGTAAGTAATTTAAAGCAATTTTGCTACTTTACACATATTCTCTTTTAATGTTCATTTTGAAACACCTTTGCCTTTCTGTTTTCCAACTACTGGATACAGAAAACATGGAGTCCCCTGAGAATTATATAAAGACTATAAATAATTTCTGGGTGCAGTCAGTTTGTCACCAGGAAGGGTGTTGAAGAAAGGTGTTGGTCACTTCACAAAGAAATTTAGAGATTTCTTTTTATGTGTTAAAAAGTACACTAAATTCTCTTATTAGAATAGTAACCATGTAAGGACATTCCCTTGATGAAACCAAACACCTTTTCAAGACCGATTAAAGGGCTATTGGAATATATATACAAACAAAAAAGGGGAATTCCTTTTGTACACACACTAGATCTCTATCTGCGTAATATTATGTTATTGTCGTTGTTTTGGGGGGGATCAACAATATTTATAAAACGCTTATAATAAATAATGAGTCACTGGGTCAGAGGAAACAGCAACTGATAACTAACTCTCTTTGTGGTTAACCTGTATGATTATTTAACCATTCAGTGCAATGACTTTAGTGCTTGTTTTTTAAACCTTTTTTTATGGCTAAAAAGTGCGTTTGTCTATTATTTACCTTTTTCGAGGTCAGGTACAAAAGGTATTGTGTATAATACTATACAACAAAAAAACTCTGTTTTCTGAATTAACTCTCTTTTGTTGAAAATATCACACCCCAGTGGATTTGAAATTACGAACTCATCGGCTTTGTAAGGGTGTGTCCATCTGTTTTGCCTTTTCTTTACACTAAACTCATCACACCCTCTATACAATACCCGCATCCCTTTCATAAGACTGTTGGCTCTATAGCTATAGTTTTCATGGATTGGTTTCAGTGTATGCTGACTAATTTGTCATACAATCCTGTTTGCAGTTGTGATATGTGTAGACAAATGTTTTTATGCCTATGCCTCATTCTCTTGAGGTGAAAAATCGGCCTAATGTCCCAAATGGCACCCTAAAGCCAATAAAAATATGTTTTATTGTAGTGTAAATTTGATCACTAAAACTTTAACTTTATGAGTTCACTGGCATGGAAAGAATTTAATGACACTTTCTCAATGCTGCATAAAATGCGGCCTTTGAGGGTTTGTTATTTATGTGCAATAAGTATTTCTTGGGTAAGATCTCTCAATTTTTCAATACATAGTCAATTAAATGACGCTCTCATCAGCACTTCACTGCTCTGACGTGATTCTAAAAGCCAACCAGAGAAGCTGCAGCAAACCAATAAGAAACAAACTTAAACATTTCAATACGATTATTATGGCTTAAAAACAATATGAATTGCAAATAGTCAAAGTAAACAGATATAGTCTAATAGTTAAAGAACAAGAAACATGTGCGTGCATATTGTCATTTATAAAATGTAAGCGTAGGCTTCGGCTATGCGCCTCGTACGAACATAGGTGCACGCATTCTTTAGTTATAAAATCTAAGCATTTTGCAGAACCGCGACTTTTCTTTTGAGCATCCACTTCACTTGATTGTTTAAAAGTGAAACTGGAAGTTAGCTGGGATGTCCTCGAGCTCTTTTACTGACCCGTTCCTCAGTCTTGGAACATTCTGTAGTTTTAGTGGAATTCTGCTGGCGTTCTTTTATAAACGCCCTTGCGACCTCGCGATGTGATTGGCTGTTGGGCTGTTCTTCTGAGGAAGTCTTAAAGCGCATGACAGCAGCAGCACGTCCCTGCTAACGAAGGACTGCACACCAATCTGCGACATAGCGGTCGATTGACAGAGCACTCAACGAGGAAGTGGTAATATGCCTTGAAAGTTAAATAGCTTGTTTCTTGGATTGTTGTCATTGCACAGGTGCTATCGTTGTCTATTATTAGGCTCTGTGGGGAAAACATTATCGCCTGATTAAACTGACAAAAATGAATAGCGTCGTGCACAATGTAAACTTTAGAAACGTTTAGAAACTCAAATACATGCACGCTGGAAATGATCGTACACACTGTTTAAAATAGCTTTCGGTTTTATTTATAAGTTATCTTTAATGTGCTTTGTGTGAATGTTAACATTTTCTGTCAGAACTTGAACGTTCTTTTAGGTAAGCGTGCGCGCGCTCGACGAGGACTGGACTGGATGATTCCAGAACGAGACACTTCCAATTGTTATTCGGGAGTGTTTACTGAAACCCCCATGTTGTATAACTGTTTGAAGCAAGCAAGCAACTTTGTCCAGTCACTTAGTACTTTATTTTCATGCAACTTTAATATAAACCACGAATGAAACTCAAATAAAGCTTTACATCTGCCTTTTCTGTTCTGAACAAGTGTTTCTTGAGGCTCTGTTCGAAGAAGTGTCCTTTTAACACGTTGACAGCTGTGTAGCTGTTTGTTGAGCTTTTATTAAATGCAAATCAGGGAATTGTACTATAAATAGGATGCAATACAAATATACATTATCCTTATTTGGAATGTTGCATTGCAAAGGGTTGGATGCATGAATTTATTTCTCCCCATGGATATTAACTAGTATACCAGCCAAAACCATGTCAAAGGGACCAGCAGTTGGCATCGATCTGGGGACCACCTATTCCTGTGTGGGGGTCTTTCAGCATGGCAAAGTTGAAATCATTGCCAATGACCAGGGTAACAGGACCACACCAAGTTATGTAGCATTCACAGACACAGAGAGGCTGATTGGGGATGCTGCCAAAAATCAAGTAGCGCTGAATCCTGCCAATACAGTCTTTGGTAGGTCATTTTGTTGTGACTATTCAAATAAGAACATTGTATTTTCAACAATCCTTGTTACATTTAAGTTCCACATCTATGGATATAATGTGGTTGGTGCGTTTCTTGCTATATTTTTCTCATAGATGCCAAAAGATTAATTGGACGGAGGTTCGATGACACTGTTGTGCAGTCAGACATGAAGCATTGGCCGTTCACTGTTACCAATGACAGTTCCCGCCCCAAAGTTCAAGTTGAATACAAAGGCGAGACCAAGTCCTTTTACCCGGAGGAGATTTCTTCCATGGTGCTTACAAAAATGAAGGAGATTGCAGAGGCATACCTTGGAAAAGTGAGTGTCTAATATTTTCATAATCATAATTAGATCATTTATAACTTTGACTGTACAAATTCAATGAAAACATTTACATTTGCTATAATGCTGTTGAGAATTTATACTGTCCCTCCCATGTTGCTATTGGTTAAATTGTAATGTGTTGACACATTAAACTTGTCAACATTGACACACATGGCAGTTTATTATTAGAGCATGAAGAATGTCTACTGTAGTAATATTGCCTTTTTGAGCAACACATCTTAAAGGAACAGTTCACACACACACACAAAATCTGTCATCATTTACTCACCCTGAAGTTGTTCCAAAGCGATATAAATTTCTTTGTTCTGTTGAACACAAAAGATGGTATTTTTAAGAACGTGGGAAACCAGTCAGTTCTGGGTCACCATTTACTATCATAGTAGTTGTTCTTCCTACTATGGCAGTCAATAGTGCCCCAGAACTGATTGGTTACAAACATTCTTCCAAATATTTTTCTTTATGTTCAGCGCAACAAGAAAATGTATTAAAGTTTGGAACAACTTCTGGGTGAGTAAATGATGATAGAATCTTTATTTTTGGGTGAGCTATTCCTTTAAGCAGTAAAGAGTACCTTATATACAAGATAACCTGACTAAATCTAATTTGAAAGGAATATCGTTTTTAAACTGTGGTTACTCTCGTTCACAGACTGTTACGAATGCCGTTGTTACCGTACCTGCTTACTTTAATGACTCTCAGCGCCAAGCCACAAAGGATGCTGGGACCATCGCCGGCCTTAACGTTCTAAGAATTATCAATGAGCCGACCGCTGCTGCCATTGCTTATGGCCTGGACAAGAAAGTGAGAGATCTACTGTTACTGTAAAACAATATTTATGAGTTATGTTTGAAAGCAAGCAGAAACATCATCTGAATTGATTTGTCTTTCTTAATTCCAGGTTGGTTCTGAGAGAAATGTCCTGATCTTTGATCTCGGTGGTGGCACTTTTGATGTATCCATCCTTACTATTGAGGATGGCATCTTTGAGGTCAAGTCCACAGCCGGAGACACTCACCTCGGAGGCGAAGACTTTGACAGTCGCATGGTGAACCATTTTATCTCCGAGTTCAAACGCAAGTACAAGAAGGACATCAGCGATAACAAGAGGGCCGTCCGCCGTCTGCGCACTGCCTGCGAGAGGGCGAAACGCACCCTGTCCTCCAGCACTCAGGCCAGCATTGAGATCGACTCTCTTTATGAAGGAATCGACTTCTACACTTCCGTCACTAGAGCTCGTTTCGAAGAGCTGAACGCCGATCTCTTCCGCGGTACGTTGGATCCAGTAGAGAAATCTCTTCGAGATGCTAAACTGGACAAGTCTCAGGTTCACGACATCGTCCTTGTTGGAGGGTCCACCCGTATCCCAAAGATCCAAAAACTCCTGCAGGATTTCTTCAATGGCAAGGAATTAAATAAGAGCATCAATCCGGATGAGGCTGTCGCATATGGAGCAGGTACTCAGAATGATTCTGATGCTTCTTGTCTCAGATTTGCTCACATGTAGAGTCCTATAAAAGACACGTGTCCTTTACAGCTGTTCAGGCAGCCATTTTATCTGGAGATAAGTCTGAGAATGTCCAAGACCTGTTGCTTCTGGATGTTACCCCTCTGTCTCTGGGGATTGAAACTGCCGGTGGCGTTATGACCAACCTGATCAAACGTAACACTACCATCCCAACCAAACAAACCCAGACCTTCACCACCTACTCGGACAACCAACCCGGTGTCCTCATTCAGGTGAGTCAGTGAACGTTTGTAAGCATATATTGATTACGTATTTTTTTGTGCCTTTCAGCAGTGAACATGTTGAATTGCATTCCTATAGGTGTATGAAGGTGAGAGAGCCATGACTAAAGACAACAACTTGCTCGGGAGGTTTGAGCTGTCCGGCATCCCTCCAGCTCCCCGTGGGGTCCCTCAGATCGAAGTCACCTTTGATATCGACGCCAATGGCATCATGAATGTGTCAGCTGTAGACAAGAGCACCGGCAAGGAGAACAAGATCACCATTACAAACGACAAAGGTAACAAACGCTGACTTTCTGAGTGTCTTACGTTTTGCTATTTGAAACTTCAGTCTTAAACAATCTCCTCAATGCCTTAAGGTCGTCTAAGCAAGGAGGACATCGAGCATATGGTCCAGGAAGCTGAGAAGTACAAGGCAGAGGACGATGTCCAAAGAGAAAAGGTCGCCGCTAAGAACGGCCTCGAGTCCTACGCCTTCAACATGAAGTCCACGGTTGAGGATGAGAAGCTTAAGGGAAAGATTAGCGACGAGGACAAGCAGAAGATTCTTGACAAGTGCAACGAGGTCATAAGCTGGCTGGACAAAAACCAGGTATGTTATTAACTTTTCTGAGCGGAGTCCGTTTCAGTCACACCTCACATTCTCACATGTGTTCTATGTTCTGTTAAGACCGCTGAGAAGGATGAGTTTGAACATCAGCAGAAGGAGCTAGAGAACATGTGCAACCCTATCATCACCAAGCTATACCAGAGTGCTGGTGGAATGCCAGAAGGTATGCCTCGAGGGTTTCCAGGAGCTGGAGGTGCCCCTAGTGGAGGTGGATCCTCTGGCCCAACTATTGAGGAAGTTGATTAAATCATAAGAAAAAAGTTTATTACTGTGTGGAGCACCTTATTGTATTGTGTTGTATTCGAAGCACTTAAAAATGTCATGTTTTTCTCTTTCGCATGTTTCTGTAATCTCAGAAACTGAATTTTGAGTTCATGGGCACTTAATACAGCATGTTGTTATGTTATGTTAAAGATTTGTATTCAAAAGGCTGCGTGTCTTTCACATCTTCATGTGTCTTACATTGACAATAAAGAATTTTCTGTTCACAGAGTGTACATGTTGTGTGCTTGTGGTTCTTTCTTAAATCATTAAGAGGCCATTTCAAAATTATTTTCAGTTTTTCTGAATTTACTATTTATGGGTGTTTTGGTAAAATGATTATTTCTTTGTTTCATTCTGTGAACTACTAACAATATTTCTAGATTCCAAATAAAAATATTGCTTCTATTTGCATTTATTTGCACAAAATGAAAACAGGAGAAACAGGTCAAAATAACAAAAGATGCTCTGTATTTTTCAGACCACAGAGAATACTGCAAGTTCATATTCCCTTTTACACAACAGTAATATTTGTATTTAGGAAAAGTTCAAAATGATTTTTTATGAGATAACCTCGATTTTGATCACAGCTTTCATGTGTCTTGTCATGCTGTCAGTCTTTCACATTGCTGTTGGATGACTTTTTTGTTACTCCTGAGGTTTGATTTTGTTGAAATTCAACAGACACTGGACTGGAATGGCCACAATACATCTAAAATGCTGATTAAATCTCTTAATTTTTTTGTGGCTGTATGTTTAAAATTTCATTTCATGTAATTGTTGCAGCATGTACACTATAATGAAAGTAATATTTACACTAAATTCAAGTTTCCACACTTTCACTTAAAAGCATATTTTTATTTTAAAAAAGCTTTGCTGTTTACTGAATCAATATCATAAATATATCATAGATTTTGGTAACGAGTTCTTTCATGTGTATATTAAATTATGGGAAATTGTGTATAAAACCATTAAACAAACCAAGCATTTTATTAGTCATTTATTCACTGTAAATTAAAACAAAGATCTAAAGTAAAGGGAGCAGGGATGACATGATGGTTTGCATTCAAACTGAATAGATGAAGATAGCAAAGTTCAGATGGATCAGCGTGACATGGGGCCTCTAGGTTCATGCATACGGTATGCACACATATAGAAAATCCCTGCAGAGAAGACAAAGAATGTAACAGAGAAAAAATTATTATTCCTGACAGACACTAAGCATCATATTGTCAACTTTTTATGAAATATTTTGGCTTGCTACTATACCTGAAAAGAATGTGAACACCACAGACACCCAACCCATTATGTATGACCAAGAAAACCTCCAATTCCCGTAACGTTTCCCATAGTAGTTCACTGTCATCCCAGTGTAGACGGCCATGGCCAACAGCACGAAGAAGCCTAAAAGTCAGCATATAGAATTCACCTCAGACACATTTTCCAATCCAGAGCTGAGCCAAAGTGCTATTGTCTCATTCGGCCTTTTTAACGAACTTTATTTGTTAAAACTAAGGTGTTCTTACATGAAATGAAATAGAGAATTCCCGCAGCAAAGGTTTTGTCAAAGCCGTTAAAGGAGTAATTGATGAAAGCCATAACACCAATGATGAGGCCGAAGAAACAAGCTAGGATAGCCAGAATCATGAATGCACGGGTAGCATCCCAGTATGCTGTTAAAAAAACACATTGTTATGTACATTATAATGATGTTTATTGTGTAGAACAATGCATGTCTGTGGTGTGGTGGTCTCACCGATGCTGTCTGTGTGTGTCATGCATTTTCCAGGGACACAGTAGCGCCACAGACCTTGATGCATGTAACTACTGGACTGGCGGTACTGCATCCAGTAATCGGTGGCAGTGGAGACCACCAGGAGTATGTTCCCCACTCCCGCACAAAACAATCCACCGCCCATAAAGCTGTACATCTTGAACCTACAGACACTCTAGTATAACACGGTTCAATTACTGTATATGAAATAGGCAAAACCATATTTTGCTGTTTATGAAAGACTAACTATTTGGATTTAAAAACACTTTTTCTTTGCAATATTTCTGCAATAATAAATACATGTGGTTGTAAATGGTTTTATTCACCATAAGTTCAGGTAATGTGTTATCAGATAAACAGATCCTCAGTATGTCACTTTTTATGTTCAGAATAAACTTCTGTACAGATAAATGAGCTTGACAACAATATTTACACAATGAAAAAATGTATAGCATTAAAAAATCTTTACACATTTTCAAAAAACTGCTGTAATTTGTGGCTTAAAATCACCTGTTGTAACTGAAATGTGAAATAACAACATAACAAGCTAAAATAACAAACCCAACATATAATGTGAAAAATGCCAACCTGTTTATGTTGTTTTCCAAGAAAATGTGCTATCAGAATGAATAGCGTGAAGCTCAATTATGCCACGGCAGGCAGATTTCCATGAGCTATTGGCAGTTATTTTTTGTCAGTGCACAAGAGGTGAGTGGAGAAGGACAATAGAGATGTCACAGTAACAACCAATCGGAGAGGCCCAAATGAGTGCTTAAGAGAATCTGCTGAAAATACAAAACTATTTGACGCTAGTTTGTTTCACTAATACTGATGACAAAGTGCTTTCAGTTGACAATTTAGAAACATTGTAAAAACTGACAGCAAAAGCAGTAAAACGGGAATTGAAGAAACTGGAAAATTTGAAATAAAACCTTTCTATTTGTTAAAACCCATCTCTTCTGTGAATACTTGACAGACAAATGAGAAAAAAAACTAACCCTCTCTCTTTCTCTCAACAGGTATAGGTCTGGCTTTTGTTAAAACTAACTTTGTATTATTAGCACCTATTGTATTATTGCTCATGTATGACACATCGTTTATTGCTCCCTGAACTCTCTGTAAGTCACTTTGGATAAAAGCGTCTGCTAAATGACTAAATGTAAATGTATTTACTAAAGTTTTTATTACATTTTTATCTGCAAAGGCCATCATTTGAGACAAAAACGAAATGTTTTGCGTAAAAACTATTGCCATAATTTCATCCACTAGAAATATTTTATTTCTAAAACCTGTGGACTCCATAAGAAACCAATGAAATCCATTGTGTTAATCAAATTATTCCTGTCCAACAGACAAAAGCAAAAGGACAAAATTGTACTGTACTGGTATACAGTTAAATTGAAGAGTAAAATATTCATTCATGTTCTGAAATGTGATACTTGACCTACCACATTTTACTGATGGGCCCTTATGTTTAGAGCATTATAAAAGTGGGCCATCAATGATATTTAAAGGCTCTGAATGTGAGTGTTTTAAGCTGTTTACAGAAAGGTTAAGAATCCATCCAGTGAACATTCTGCTTCTTAAGCTTAAATGCAATGGCTCTGAATAGCAAGTCAGCATAATAATGCAGTAGACTGAAAATCGAATGTAATGAACAGATAAAAATAGAAAAGATCAACCCACAGAAACTAATAAAACATAAATTGTCTCATGGAGAGAGAACAACCTATACTTTATACTTTTTTTAAAATGAATATGATTTTCTATAGAGATATTTTTTGGAATCAAGACATCCGGCGTGAGGTATAAGTTCAATTTTATATATCACTGCTGTCCTTCTGAAACCTTGTGTGTCCATATTTCGTGATTTTTATTTTTTGCTTGTCAACTTTCACAGCACAGTATTTAACCATTTAATAAGTAGGCTACTGTGTTTTTCCCATTTCCTGAAAAACAGCAAATTTGGACATCTGAGGTTTCAGAAGGACATCGACGATATGTTCAATTTTAAGCAACCATATCACATATGAACCGAACAATTTTCTCATTCATTTTTGATGTGCAACTTATGTAGCCTAAGAACAGTTAGCTATTTGTCAGGTTTCTGAAGTTCACGCAACATATACTGGACATACTTAAAGGGACAGTTCCATTGTTTACTCACCATCGTCATTTCAAACCTGTATGACTTTCTTTCTTCTGCTAAACACAAAAGAAGATATATTTTGCAATGAATTATTTTTTATTATTTTGGGGCTTTGTGGGAAAAACTAAAATCTCATTTTTGAGTATGTGCACATTTTTATTACCAGCAGAGGGAGACCTTAAATAGGGAGAAATCTCCACAGCAAGCTAGATGTTTAAACTTGTCAGTGTTGAAGAGAGCTTCACATCCACAGTGTTGGACTTGGCCAAGTGGCAGAAAGACAGAGGGGGATATCTGACTGGACATGGTCAACAGCCTCTCGTTACAACAGCATGCATGTACTCTGATAAATGATACTGCAGTATTTGTAGCGCTTTGAATGCACTTATGCTGATACTCTAGCTGCCCCTCATAGTGCATCTGGAATACAGTGTATTATGAAGGCCTAAATCTTTAGTTTTGCTAATACAAAGCATAAAACCCGTTTTGACTCAGACAAAAGTAACAATATTACTTAGGCTTTAAACATACATTAAATTAGGGATTGTACTCTATGAAAAATGAAATGCGTAATTTCCACACTTTCACGCAGTAGCCTATTTGTTTGGGTGGATTGAAAATAAATGTGACACTTTTCAAGACAAATGTTTGGAGAACGCTTTAAACTCAGTTTGTTTTTAAATAATTGCACAAAAACACACAAACAAAGTATGTATTACAGATTTAAAGGATATGTCTATTATAACATCTTTTAGGTGACATAATTTGTAGGAATAACAGTAAAGGAATTTTCATCCACATGATGCAACACAGAAAACTGAGCGTGTATAATTCAAGAGTTCATAATGCAGTATTAATTTAGCCTACTCCTCAATTATACAAGCTCTATTTATTTTCTCTCCTGTACACTATGGCTCTCTGTTCCCATGGGTAAGTTTTGGTAAAACAGGACGTCCTTAGCACGGAGAACTGTGCATGTTGACATCATCGTTGCGTTAGAGGCGCGGGGGAATGACGTAACAAAAGCTAAATGATTTCTGAATGGTTTCTGAGGTGCTGAAAGCTCATTAGGGACACGCGGTTCATCTAAAAAAAGTATACGGAGGAAAATAATGCGGTGTAGCGGATAAAATTGGCTAAACGTCAACGTGGATCTGTGCTGCCGCCCGATAATTGGCCAATTAGATTTGTGCTCATCTAATTGCATTTTCACATCGGAAACAATGGCTGCAAGCGATGCAGGTTTCCCATTTCTCCCTAATAACACCTAATAAGCAAGTGGCAATATTACATTAAGTCAAATGAGCTAAATTTCTTGTCAAACAGAGATATTTTTCTTAATCGTGTAATGCCAGGTTTCTGACTAACCACAGACTGTATTGTGCTGTGTTTGAACTCGGATCAACTCGGATCTTTATCAGTCATCTTGACGTCATAGGCCTAGAGTGCAATAATCGATCTACCTCTGGGTGGAGAAAGATCCTCACGAATGATTTTATTTTCATGTTTAAAAGTCATCCGCATGACAGTTGCGTCAGGTGTTGCGCATAGATCTCCACATATACAGCTGAAACTTTCAACACACAGGTTTTACATATCAATACAATTCAGTAAATCCAAAAAAATGTTGGATTTTCTCTTTCATGTCGTTACAACTGCTTTTGATTGGGACTGTACATTTCCTATATCACGTATGTTACAATCCACAATCTGAGATTCATTTCTTTCCTTTAGACAATAATCTAAAACAGACCTCCATGAAACTCAGTTAATCTACTATAATTGAGACAGGAAATGAGTCCAATATAGAAGCTTGTTACCCTTTTTTTGCTGCATTGCTGGATTGAGAACAACAATATAAACCCTAATACATTAAGGCACATAAATACAAACTTGAACTAACTCTCTATTTTGAAGCCTTTGTCATGAATTCTTTGGAATGAAAAATCCTGTTGCTATTCACTCTGAATAAAAATAAGACGATGGTCTTCTATGTTCTGGTACCGACCGTAGAAAAACTTCAATCCTGAGTGCTCCATTAATAGCTTTACTTCCTCCGATCAATGCATAGCTTTTTGAAGTCTTGCAAGACAAGCTCAATTTGAACTACCAGCCGGGGTGTGCTTTGAGATATGATCAAAAAGTGACTCTTGGCTCTTAACATATATTGAGTTATTTTTAATAAATTAAGCCATATGAAATGACTGTAGGGATGAGACTATTCACACAATGTGGTGACCCATATTTAACTGAACTGCCCAGCTTCACCCACACGTATCCCAGCAACGGGCCCAGTCCGCACAAGCATCCATTTCAAATTTTCATTTCTAGTTCAAACTCATAAGACCCCACAGGGTTTTAAATACACTACACGTGAGTTCATTAAGCCTGGGCCTGTTTGCTGCCTATGGTGGGTGTGACTGTGAAGCAAGAAGTGAGATGGGTTGACTCAATGGCTTGGCTGAGGTCAGGAACCGTTACATTTCAAAATGATCGTCTCCGGAGAAGAAGGTATCAGAAGAGACGGTGAATGCACCGTTCCTGGCTGGCTCGCCGCTATCTCGTTCATCTCAACCACCTGCTTTAATGAGTCCAATGCTAATGTGCACAAAACGGGTGTGATGTATTCATTAAACATCGTAAACTGCCTTGGCATTTCTGCACTTGTTTCTAAGCGACTTCAGTGTTTGACAGCTGTGTTGATGTTTAGCTGCAAATATGCTTTGGCTTGGAAAAAACATCAGCATTTTGGCAAGTGCGATACTAAAATAACAATGTTTAGGGTTGGAATCATTTCTGCAGTGCTTTTCCACACCATTTCAGTGGGAATTCAATTTACTGACAGATGAATTCAATCAATGGTTTGTTGCTTTTGCATCTAAAGAGAGGATCTTGGCATTGGTAGAAATTCTATTTTTGAAAGATTTGTTTGAGAAGTGAATGTCTTTAAGAGAAATAATGGTGAGGCAGCTTTTGGTCCAAAAATGATGATTTATCTTATGTATCGTAATACATAAGTACTTGATTAGAATAAATACTTGATTCAGATCGGTCAGTCGTAACATTCCATGTGGTGTTATTCCCAGATAACAACCACGGTCATCCGAGAACTGTGAGTCATCTTGACCAATGCAGTTTAATGACTCAAAAATTAATGGGCAATTTCATGCAAATGTCAACCTTAGGATGAACAATCAGTTTGTTACCAAAGGTTTTCACCATGCTGTTAGGTCAGATTTCAATATTTGGTGGTTTAAATATTCACGCGAAGTCTCAAAGTTTTTAAAGCATAGTTTACCACAGTCAGGTAAGTGAGTTGTCACATTCATAACAGTCCGTATTCCTCATAAATGGGCACATCAAAATTTAAATATAGTAACTATATGTTCTACAAAGAGCCATTCCTTCTCCATTTGTTGGGTATTATTGCTTCTGGTTTATATTTTAATTCACAGAAAGTGTTTTCTCTCAAAAATGTTTCCTTTTTTGTCACATCCATAACACATACATTTTTCAAACTCAAGCTTAGGCTGATATTTTTCTGATGTCTGGACTCTATCATCAAGGGTTTAGTAAAATATAAACAGATGATTCGATATATTGGTAATAAAAACTTTCTCTGAGAATTTACATTACAAGTTTTGACAAAAAATGTCACATCCATAATGATGGAATTGTCCATATATGACTAATTAATAACATATTTGTATATTAGAATGTTGTTCACATACTTCCTACGTGTTAAATACTTGTATTTCTGTATTTCAAAAAATTTAATAACATACATGATATATTTAAAAATGACTAACAAATTACATGTTCATCTTGTTTAAACTTAGCTTACGGCTGAAAGACAACATTTTCCAACAAAGTTTTTTTATGTTACGAGCTAATAAAGTGTTTAATTTCAATTCATCGTCTTTAATTTACTCATGTGGCAAGTAGCCATGTAAGCCACAAGACCTTTCGCTTTGTGTCGGGATCCTGATCACCCTGTCGGGTTTATTCAGCCATAACAACCAGCTGGCTGTACATTATCCCTTACTTCTAAGGAAATTAAACCTAAAACAAATCCATATTGATAACAGTAGTGTAAATATGTCTTAGAACTTGACTTTTTATTGTGTTTGGTATATCCACAGCTGCATAAAACTGCATATGACTGATGCATTTGTGAAGAACAGCTTGACATGAAGAGCCGTCAGTGAGCTTGCGTTAAAGTCTGGAGACAGTCTCAGTGAAGATTCACCAACAAGAAACATCTGGCATTCTATAGGGCTAGTACTGTATCATTTGATGGGTTGATCACATAGACCATGGGTGATAATATCTGCTATATTTTTCACATAAATAAACAGATTTGTAATACATGTAGACATTGAAGCATACATGTAATGTACGCACCAGATACATTCAAATATCATGTTCATCTAAAAAGTCTTGACAATGTTTTTTAACATTTTATTTTCTTCAAACTAATAATAAATAATAAAACATAAATAATAAAACTTTATCTCACACATAAACATTGTAAAAAGGAATATATACTGTACATAGACATACAAAGGTAAGACAACAAAGGGTAATTTTATAAAACATTTGATATAAAAAAGAAAGCAGAAGGATCATGGGGCATAAACACTGCACATAGAATAACGATGATCAAGTTCCTCTCCTCATATCATGTTCTGAAAATAAACAAGCGCAAGATTACATAAAACCATCGTTTTGTTGCCAAGCAATCAAACCCTGGCACATTAAAGCTCTAGTAACATGCAGTAATATTCCACCTAGCACAAACCAGCACATGGGGTTACAAATATTAATATTCATCGTTGCATTGTAATACCAATGCCATGGAGACCAGAACAGACAAGGTTCTCTTAAAAACTGAGAATGTAACCATTTGCCTGATTCATTTAGTGTGTGCTGCCAGTTGGACGCGCACAGTGTCCCGCGGCTCATCGATTGCTAATTTACTTCAATGCTTCGAGGCCTCTGCGCGTGGCTAGTGACTAATGAACTTCATGGTTCAGACCATGTGCAATCAGACGGTAGACAGACATACACAATCACGCACATACTCATCTAACCTCAGTTCTCCTCCTTCCTGCCCCCAAGGAACGAGAGGTTGTGGAGGATTGAGAGGCGGAGCTTCTGGAGAGGGAACAGTGATTGGACATCTGACCTCTGGGTAGCAGGTTTGCTTTGAAATACTGGAGTAAATCTTCATCTGTTGGATACAAAGTGATTATAGTTTACTGAAACAAAACTATTACGACATTTCTGTTAGAATTAACTAAAATATAAGCTTGAATATTATTAGAAAAACGTACACTTGTTGAATATATGTTGAACATCACATGACCATCACACAAACCAGAAAACAGGTTTTGTTACGTCCGCTTGTCAGAGAAAGTTTTAACAGCATTTTGAAATAACAGTGATATCTATTAATTTTTGAGGTAATAAACCTCAAAAGCGTATTGTTTTCATTTTTAGCCATTTTATACTTAAATGTCAGTAAAATCAATACTTTTAAATATCAATCTGCATGTATTATGTACGATGATTAAGCTAATATTTGGCATTTTGAGTAAAACAGTTCTATATGTAACAAGTGCATACAAAAGACCTGAGCCGGATGCGATGAAACCGCTTCCTGCATGTTCGGCATAAAGCCTATTAGAAATGTTTCCTCATCAATATATTAAAAAAAGTTTAAGAAACAAAGTCGAGGCACTAAAATTATTAACTGAAAATCAATATTAAAACTAAAATAAAACTGAAATGACGATAAATGTATACCTTATAAACCTATAAAGCAACGGGAAAAATAAACAAATAAAATGACAAAAGCACATATCAAAATAGCTAAAAATTACACTGAAATAAATATGAAAACCAAAAACAAAACCTAATTCAAAATATTAATATGACTGAAAGCAAAACTATGCTGGTTGGAGAAAATGTAACAGTCAACTAAATAATTTGCATGGGCAATACACAATTTTTCTAATATGTATCATTTATGCACGAACAGTCCGCCAAAATGTAATGCTTTAAATTCCTTTGTGTGAGCAAACACTTGTAATTCTCACCTTCGGTGATCCACTCTGCTGCTGTATTGCGCTCTGATCTTCTCTCTCTGTGCTGTGGGGTTGTTCTGTTTCCACCATTGTTCAACATGTCTGTCAAGTGCATCATGGGGCCTTGTGTCAGAGGAGGGGGTTCTGGGGGAGGAGGCAGGTCTGTGGAGATGCATGAACACGAGGTGTTATAAATCCTTCAAATACTCAAATGAACAACTGCTTCAGTCCCTCAATAAGAGTTTGATGTTTGGGTGAACTAAAAACTTCTCTTACTTCCTGCATTCAACACTTCTCGTCTCCCAGGCCCGTCTTTAGATGACTTCTTTTTCGGGCTGGGTTTCTGAATTGACGATGGGAATAATGTCAATTCTCCTAATAGCGGTGAAGACAAAAAGTAAACAAAGCTTATGTTCTCCATACGTAATTATCGGCAGCATAATGAAAACAATTATTCTGCGTGCCTGTCTTGTTGGAGAATAGTTCTTCTACACCAGCAATGTCTCTCCAAGGGTTGATGTGATGGGAAACACTGCCATTATGAGAATCTGTCTTGGTTAACTGCTTTGGGTTGGAGAGGGTGAACTGTGCATTGTGTGCGCATTGCGTCTTCCTGTCGGGCGAACGGGAACACACATTAACACTTTAGTAAGCAATAAAACAATCGTGGAGTCTGCAGGGCTCGACATTAATGTTCGTCCTGTTGTCTAGGACTAATGTCGAACGAGTTTGTTTGATTCTTTAAGCGTCAAGGTTTGGCTAGTTGGCATGGGCCAGTTAACCCCTGCTGGTTGATCATGTAACTACAGTATATGGCTGCAAACTTTCGACATTCAATTTTATTCCAATTTGAGTATTTGGACAAACTCAGTCATATAAATTGTAAATATTTCATTATATATTATCCTTTTCATAGGCTTCTCTAAGCATAAAATGAACGTATTCTCTTAGTTGTTAGCAACTGTTTTGGGATTGTATGCAACCATGTTTACTATAATCACATTAGTGTTATCAAGATGCTATTCCAGCCATTAAGAGATTAGTCACGCTCATCCTACAGTAACTTGTGCTATAACAAGTTACAGGCAACTTATTTTTTACATCTTGTATTATTGTCTCCTCTGATGAACAGCTTTATATTTTTCCTCGCACTTGCCAAATGTAAATGTAAATTATAGCACAATCCAGATTGACTTTTTTTCCAAATTTGTGTGTGAAATTTGAATAAGTCTTCATTTATGCAATGTGTTAAAGTAAATAAATCATATTGTTAATAAATCTGTTATTATTTTAAAATATTTTCTGATATTCACAAGAACAATAATATAAATAAATTGAAAACTGCATTCATGCAATATGAATGAAAAACTTAGCTATTTTTCACTCAGTTAAGGTCGAGATCCAAAACTGACTGAATTGTAAATACACATTATATTCTAATTATTAGTGACCTCACACCTGTAGTGAGAAACAATCACAGCAACTTATCTGGCCTGGAAACAACTCGTCGTATGGTAGTGAACGTCATGTATTGTGCATAATTTCTGGACCACATTATTATCTACCGGCAATTGAAATTTTTTTTTAAACGTCCTTTTTTTGATATCCTGCCCCATGTTCCTTAACACATCAAAACATGTATAAGAAAAATAATCACCAGCTCAAGGAGACTTCAGCATTATAGGACAAGAGAACAAAACGTGATGTAAAGTCCTGGATGGCACTGTATATGTGTGTGCGTACCGCGGCAGCAGGTCTGGATGCTGCAGTCGCAGGTCAGCCGAGCGCTGCTCCTCGCTGGGGGAGGGTGTGAGAGTTGCCGTGGACTGCAGACTGTAGGTTGTGACCCTGTTGGTTTCTTCCTTTAAGGGAAGTGTGGCTGCATCCTCCAAACCCTCGATCAGATACATGCGCTCAGGCAGAGGAGGACTCCACTCTTCATCAGCTTCGGGGCTACAGGGATGGAACCAGATTAAAACATCATTCATATTTAGGATGTAAGGTACACAAATCTCAGGATGCTACTAAAGCGCAACGTGAAACAAATGTTTTAAATAAGGAAGTGGTATAAAAGTACAAACAAACAACAAAAATCGATACATGCAGGCACACGAAAATACTCGAGTCTTGAAATATTCAGGACGTGGAGGTTAGTTTACAAAGTACACCATACTATGTTTTCTAAATTTTCTAAAAAATGTTATTTCTTCACCTATAGGCACATTTAACCCTGTGGACCTTTAAAAAAATTCTTAACACAGTTTTCTCTGAAACATCATTTCACAACATTGCGTTTAATAACATCCTATGGTGGAAATAATGGAGATGGAAATTTCTGCATTTTTGGATTAAAATGACAGCTTCGTTTTGCTGAGGCTGCTACAAACATTTGATGTATACAACTAAATAATGTTTTCACACGTTTTGCATAATTTAAAAAATGCAGCTTGATTGTAAATTACACACAATAAAAACTGTATTATTGGTTTGTTAAAGTCAGGCTAAAACATTCATAAACCCCAATAAAAATCTCAAAGACTCAGGACCCCTAACACATAGCTCTGATTTCCCTTTTTTCTGATATAGAACTGTGGTAAACACAGATTGTAATGCTGTGAAAAAAATAAACAAACAACAACAAAATCCAATGTGGTTATACAAGGCAGCATAGCAAAAGCCTTATCAGAATCTTCAAAAGCTGTTGCATCTTTGGAAGTCGATGATAAAAAATGTAATGCGAGAGAAAGAAAGCATTGATATGTGTGGTTACGCTTCATTTCGACCTGTGGCTATTCTTATAGACGAGCCGCCTCTCAGCCTCTCTCGAAACAGTCAAGAAGGCTGGACTGTAAGAGCTAACACCATTATCCCCTGTCACTTTCCGCTGAAATGTCAAATAAGATTAGATACTGTAAGACCTAGATTTATTGCTTTGGCTACATTTCATTCTGTTGCTCAGGTTCAATACTGGGTCAGTTACTTGAGAAGGATGCTGGGAATGATCCAGGAAGTGATGTTCCATTAAAGAAGAATTAATGTTATTTAAGCAATTAATGTTTGGAAATCTATTTTGATATTTCCTGCTGACACACTAATCTAAAGATAATATAAGCTTGTATATTCAAGTATTATGGTATTACAACCTGATACCATTGCTGTACAGTACCATCACAGTGAGTTGCTTTTGCCAAAAAAATCATGTTTTAATCTGTATTTTTTCTTGTTTATCAGTAAATAAACTGAAACATTCTTAAAACTAAAATAATATTTGTTTTTATAATAAACCTCACTAAATTCTTAATTTATCAAATACCTGGACAACAGGCTTACCTCGAAATTGAGATTTTTACGTAATCTGAAAGATGAATAAATAAACTTTCTATAGATATATGAGCTGTTAGAATAGGACAATATCTGGCTGAGATACAACCGTTTAAAACTCGGGAATCTGAGAGCGCAAAAAAATCAAAATATTGAGAAAATTGCCTTTGAAGTTGTTAATCAGAGGCACTGTGGCAGACCATCCACTCACAAAAATAAAGTTTTTATATATTTAAGGTAGGAAATTTACAAAATATCTTCATGGAACATGATCTTTACTTAATATCCTAATGATTTTTGGCATAAAAGAAAAATCGATAATTTTGACCCACACAATGTATTTTTGTCTTTTACTAAAAATGTTCCCGTGCTACTTAAGACTGGTTTTGTGATCCAGGGTCACAAATTATGTCATTGGGCTAAGGCAAGCTCGTGCAATTCTCTCAAAACAATTCTCAACAATTAAAAAAAAAATCTTGTTTAAAGGATGTCTAGATATTGTTTTCTAAAAATCAAGAAATAAATACTTAATAAATAGAGACTTTAATACATTTTTTATTCTGATTTTTGTGCTGACTTCTTTCCCTCTCTTTGCATGATTTATACTCATTTTTGTACTATTTAGAATCTTGTCTGGACGGTCATATTGTTTATTTGTTTGTTGTAGTTGTTATAAATGAATAAAAACAATATTGAAAATAAATACTGACATTTTTTTGAAGTCTGCTTTTTTAATGGGATGAGGCAGGGTTTGAACATAGCCTATGCACTGATATTCCCCATCTTAAAAAAATCCAAACCAAAGGACACGTCTTGAAATTCATTGGCCCCGCATGATGTCTATCACATGGTAGATTATACCTGTTTTGTCTATCCGCACTTTTACACTTCCTGTTTGCCGGTGGAGTTACAGACAGCACATCAGACCAGGTGGGTGAGGAGGCTTGCCCGAGAGACTTCTGCTTCATCCGTTTGGCTGTAATTCAGCATAAAACAGTCACAATTAGCATTTAACTAACATCTGCATTGGCCGCAAAACTTTGAGATATGTTGATCCAATCTGTCTGCATAATTCCCTAATACCTAAAGGATTAATCTTTAACCTTTATGATCAAAATCATTATTGACCCACAGATGCTCCTACCGTTTTCCCCTCGCGGGTACTGAAGTTTAGCATATTCTGCTTCGCTGTGACCCGACTGAAGGCTCCACTGGTCCTGCTCCAGGCTGTAAAGGTCTGTCTTAGAGAGGACTGGCGTTCTGGTGTACGGGTCTGGACCTTGAGAGTACAGACTGCATAGGTCGTGCCCATCAGCATCGGATGGGTTGATGGTACAGTATATGCCTCCATCATTAGAGGCGGGGCTGTACTTGCCATTCTGGTTCTGATAATTTGACAATCCTGAAGCTAGAAAACAGATTTAGTCATTAGACATTTAAAGGTGCAGTGTGTAATTTTTTGGAGGATCTATTGACAGAAATGCAATATAATATACATACTTATGTCTTCAGAGTTGTATAAAGACCTTACATAATGAAGCGTTATGTTTTTATAACCTTAGAACGAGTTATTTCTATCTACATACACCGCGGGTCCCCTTACATGGAATTCACCATGTTGTTTCTACAGTAGCCCTAAACTGACTGATGACATCTTAGCCCTGTGTCAGCCACCGTAGTGCTTCAAACGCGAGGGGTGGAGTGAGCCGTTGGTTGAAATTCGCAACCTCACCACTAGATGCTGCTAAATTTCATACACTGGATCTTTAATTCATAATTGTACAAATGTGGGGGAACATGAAGAACTTACTGTTGTAGTATTTATCCGTAGAGTCAAGTTTGCCTGCACAGCAGTTGACCGTGTCTTTTCCATTACGAGAGAAATTGCTGGTTGGCCAGGAGTCAGCTAGCCAGGGGTAGTTACCCAAGTGTGACTCAAGTAAACACGGCCTGTAAAAGAAACATTCGATTATTTTGGGGTCAAATTGGGACCATAGTAGAAAAGTTCTAAAAGAAGATATTTTGAAGAATGTAGCAAAGCAAACAGTTCTGTGGCACTTCTGACTACCATTGTAGTTTTTCCTACTATGGTAGTCAATGATGGCCAAGAACTGTTTGGTTACAAGCATTCTTCCAAATATCTTTCTCTGTGTTCATCAGAAGAAAGACATTTATACAGATTTGAAACAACTTGAGGGTGATTAAATGATGACAGACTTTAATTTTGGGTGAAGCGTCCCTTTAAGGTTTTGCTTTCACATTGGAAATCAAAGGATTCAAGGCTGTCTTTATACAGTAACCACTAATTATTATCATATTGAATCATTGAAAAAAGTTAATTCAAAGTCATTTAGGTTCTGAAGGTTATACCGTTAAAATACTTAAAAGCTTATTTTCATATTCTATGACCTGTAATAACTTCAATTAAAATATTTAGAAGAATAAAAAAACATTCATATAATAAAGTAAAAGCTTATTTTCATGTTCTATGACCTGTAATAACTTCAATTAAAATATTTAGAAGAATAAAAAAACATTCATATAATAAAGTACAGTGGGCAAAGTTGGAAATCTTCCTATGATACATACCTTCCGTTGATAAGATCAGACCCTTCACCACGAGAAAGAGCACCTATAGGAATAAAAAAAAAAAACATCATCCCAAAGCTCATTTGAAAATATCATTTGGTACAGGCGGACACTGATATGGACAGCATCCAGGGGTAACCGACTCACCTGCGGGAGTGTAAGCGAAGGAAGTTGTGTAGTGTCCAAGTTCTTTCCTTCTCCTGTGTCTGCAATAGATCCAGGCACTGAATCCCATTAAAACCATCCAGGAGGACACACCAATTCCAGCGATGAAGGCTGGCTGACGGACCACCCCTGTGATCTGCTCTGACAGACTCACGCTGTCATCCTTCATCACTGACAAGGACTGATCTATTGGTACCTCTGAAAGTAGACAGAAAGGAAAAATGAAGAAGGCGTAAATTTCTCTTGTCTTATATAGGGAGCGTTTAATCAATTTATATTTCTCTCAAAATCAATCATCAACTGATATATAACGTGGAAATGCTCAGCACTCAATATTCTTAAATATGAATAAATGTTTAGATAGTGAAAGAATCTGTCAGGTAGAATAAATGTTATGCTCAAGAGCTGTGTGGTAAATGATGGTGGTAAAGGTGTCATACTGCAGGCCTTAAGGGCCCCTGTGTTAACCATGAGACGCGGACACATCTACTCGTGACAGATCCATTAATGGAGACAGTCAGTGAGGATATCATTTGAGTAATTCAGCTCTTTCAAAAACACTTTATTTATTCTTTATTTCATTTTCTGCTCTTTTTAGATTTTTGTCATTTAAAAAGTGTAAATCTAGTAGGGTACAATAAATCTACATTGAATTTACACTGGAGATTTAAAATGCTTTAATGTATTATAAATGACATTCTGCAGGTGTACAATAAAAGTCTAAAATTAGTCACACTTTATATTGTGCGGCTTTAACTACTTTTTTTTACAGATTTACTGTATAACTACAAGTTGTTCTAATATGGAAATGTTCTCCATACTAATGTTTTATTGATCTCTCTATTCTAGCCTTTCATCCACACTGAAGCTACATTTTAGTCAACAAAAAAACAATGTTTCAAAGTGGATAAGTTGTAGTGAAGAGAGCAAAAACCGAGCCATTAAATTTTTTTGAATACTTTAAGGCTCTGTTTCACAAACAAGGCTTAGCTTAAGCCAGGACTATGCCTTAGTTAAATTTGGTTATTTAAAAGGAACAGTTCACCCAAAATGAAAATTATGTCATGAATGACTCAAGTTGTTCCAAACCTGTACAGTATACATTTCTTTGTTTGTTTGAACACAAAGAAAGATATTTGGAAGAATGTTAGCAACTGACATTTCTGGGGCACCACTGACTACCATAGTAGAAAGAATTATTGTATTTTTTTGTTCTGTTGAACACAAAAGAACATATTTTAAAGAATTTAGGAAAACAAACAGTTCTGGGCACCTTTGACAACCATTTCAATTGCAGTCAATGGTGCCCCAGAAATCTCAGTTGCTAGCATTCTTCCGAATATCTGTCTTTGGGTTCATCAGATGTATACAGGTTTGGAACAACTTGAGGTTGAGTAATTCATGACAGAATTTTCATTTTGGGTGAACTATCCCTTCAAGTGGCTTTTATTAAAATGACTTAGATAAAAACATAACTGGCGTGCATCTTGAGACAAATCAATGGCAATGACACATTTTAAGATACATCAGAGCAATTCATCTTCCGTTAAGACAACTTAAACTTTCTTTTTAGTCTGGGACTAGTTTTAAGCCTTGCCAGTGAAACCGGGCATAATTCTTATATTTATTAGTTTATTTATTGTTTGTTTCATTTTTTATTTATTGCTTACATTTATTAATTTGAAGCCGTATTTGTTTTGGCATCTTTCCTAGTCTACATTTTCACGCTTTTGGAACTCCACCTCATTGCTCACCCATTTAAAAACTGCCTTTCAATGCCACAACATTTCAAAAAAGCACTATTGTATGATGCTAAAATCTTTCCAGGACAGCAGTTCGAATGGAACAGCCTCTTACAGCATCCACTGTGCATCTGAATCAATAAACAGTCTGGTTCCTGTGTCAATACACGTAAACCACCTCGGCTGCTCATCTACATACTGTATATGGTCTGTGTATACATGGTATATTTGCCTCTTTAAAAAAAAGCCCATAATCTACATGACTAAATACCATGACAGAGCAAAAGCAGGGTTCATAGTGTCCTATATACAAGTGGGTTGTACTCACTCAGATAGATGAACACAGGCTGGCTGTAAATGCCCACTCCTGATATTGTCACCGCCGCGACCTGCACGCGATACATCGACTCTGGCAATAGTCCATGTAACAGCACCCACGGCACATCCCCATTCACACTTCGGTTCACCATCTGCTGAGACTCATTCCCTATACACCACACCTGTACGACACAAAGAAGCAGAGCGTTTCAAGCTGTACTCTGAGAAAAATTGACATTTCAAAGTATAGCAATATTTACCATGCAATTTAATATTACATTTAAAGAGAGAGTTCAGCCAAAATGACATTTATTCACCGTCATGTCATTTCAAACCTGTATGACTTTCTTTCTTCTGCAGAACAGAAAATATATTCTGAAGAATGATGGTAACAGCAAACCGTTGGTCCCCATTGACTTGCATTGGTTTTGTGTGCATACAATAGATGTGAATGGGGAACGTTTTTTGTTTACCAACATTCTTCAAAATATCATCTTTTGTGTTTTGCAGAAGAAAGAAAATTATACAGGTTGAAAATGACAAGAGGGTGAGTAAATGGAATTTTCATTTTTGCTGTGAACTATCCCTTTAAGCTACAATCTGTACTTTTTTTGCTTGAAAATGAATCTCCTTACCCTAGCTTGATTCACAACGGTAAGCTTACAATAATGATTTAAAATGTTTTTGGGGGGGTCGAAAATTCAGGAAATATCAGTTTGTCCTCATTTGACTTCAATGCATAAACACATGTAAAATTACCTGTAGTTTATGTGTCAAACAGTGATGACGATGCAAAAGTTATGTATTGCAGCTTTAACAGTATTGCACACAAAAAACACCACATTCTGTTAATTTGTAATGAGATTTAAAAAAAGAAAAAAAACTAGGCAAAACATATCAATAGTTTCAAGTTATAACAAACTGAATTAATTCTATTTGAGCAGATTAATATGTTAAACTTGGAATATAACAGCACAAACAACCCACACAAGATAAACAAGTAAACAAAGAATGTGTAGTTTTAAATAACTAGACACCAAACGTAATGGATATCAATAATATATTCAAATTAGAATCCCATTATAATAATGTTTTTGCTCTTAGTCTCACCCTGTATTCTAGTATGAGCTCATCTGGTGCATGAGAGACTGGAGGCTGCCATGACACACGCACACTTGAACTGTTACTTAGCTGCTCCACGCTGACTTCCTGAGGAGGGCCGCTCAGTGCTAAAAGCAGAAAATATCAAGTGCCAAAAGTTTAAGGGTAAAATAAAAGTCATCTAAACTACAAAGTTAAGAATCAAGTTAAAGTCGCAGTGAACTGGAACACCCCAGAGCTCAAGTGCAGTACATTTTCACATTTGGATTAAAGCTTACGAGAGCACATGAATTTAAAAATGACCCACGTGGATAATATATCATAAAAATTGCCATTTTGAAGTGACATTAAATACCAAAATAAATCTTGCCTTTATCTGGAATGCGAACCACTGTGATTTCACTGTCCAGCCCCTGAAAGTCATTGTAATACGGTCTCAATTTGAGTTCATATTCTGTTCCTCCGTGTAGCTCTGTTAAAACAGCAGTGCGCAGGGATCCTGCTTTAATGTCCTGGACCATCCAAGCGCTCCCCACAGGCCTGTAATACAGCCTGAAGCCTTGAATGTACCGAGGTTGCCAGTCAAGCTGAAATAACATCACCATACCCAAACATATCATGAGCTTCATTCATACAGTGCTGATAGGGACATATTATTCTTTAAGATCGTAAAGCTAGGTATTTTCTGTATCTACGTATTGTTTTAAACAGATTACACTTTTCCTATCTGCTATTGATTAGACAAACATACAGCCGCGGAGGTTTTCATTTTCTGCAAATAGAAACAATATTTTATTTGAAATTTGGTAGAAATATTGTCAGTAGTTCACAGAATAAAACAAAAATGATCATTTTACCTAAACCTATAAATAGTAAATTCAGAAAAACTGAAAATTGATTTTGAAATGGTCTCTTAATTTTTTCTGCGGCTGTATATCTCAAGCTGCTAGGAATTTGCAAACGTGTACTAATAGCACCAGAATGTTGACCCTTTTTAGAGAAATCTGCCTACTAATGGATTACTTACAGTTGTCACATTAGAGAAAGCATTTTAACATTTCAAAAATGATGCATGTCAGCTTTAAAACATGCACTCTAGGAAAATTTGGCTGACGTTGATAATAATTTGAATGTTATGACCAATAATAAACAATAATGGACCACATAGTCTGAATGCAGAATTTTACATGTCTTAAAGGGATAGTTCACCCAAAATGAAAATTCTTTCATCATTTACTCATCCTCTTTATTGCAGGCCTCTTTCTTCCGCAGAAGAAGATATTTTGTAGAATGTTGGTAAACAAACAACATTGGCCCCCATTTACTTCCATTGTATGAACACAAAATTTCGCAAAATATCTTCTTTTGTGTTCAGAAGAAAGAGTCATACAGATTTTGAACTACATGATGGTAAATGAAGAAATCATTTTTATTTTTTGGGTGAACTGTCCCTTTAAGTAAAAGTATTAATATTACTAAAACCTATGGGAAAAAATTTTAATATATGAAAATACAAAATCATCCTAATCAGACCAATGTCAATAACTAAAACAACTTTTGACTGATACTAATACATCACACATCTTCACATGTACATCATTTACTCACAGTCCATGTGACCTGAACGCTATTAGTGCTCAAAACTTCTGGTGTCTGCAGGTGAACTTTGACTCCTCCTAAATCCATCTGTAAAGGCCCCTGGTCTGTTCCCTGACCCTCTGGACCATCTGAGAGAAAAATGTATATTAAGTAAAGCAGATGTATGAAAGTAGATAGGCTACCTCTTACGGGCTACACCAGAAACCTTGAATATAAGCTCCACACACCCTGCGTTCGGACCGGCTCTGAGATGGGACTGGGGTCACTCAGGCCGTAGGAGTTCATCGCCCGGATGATGAACAGGTACACAGTATTAGGGTAGAGTCCAGTCACCGTGTGCTTCTCCTGCCTCACAAGGTCCGCCGCCGTCTGCCATGTGCTGCCCACTGACTGACTGGAATTAGAAAAAGAAAATGAACACTATTGATGACTAAGTGATACTTTCTTATACTTTCCATGACTCCACTCACACTAAAGCATGCCCTCGTGTACCTTATTGATTAAATATGAGATATTAAGACACATGAGTAAAGTTAATGAATGGGAACTGATTCCCATGTCTATTCTTATCTACTTGAAAAAAGCTGACCTGGCATGCTAAATTGGACACGTTGGTCTTTGTTAATGAGAAACACAGAGCACACAGGTGTGTGTGAAGGTCAAGAGAGAATTTGGCCTTGTTTCTATGCACCGTGAGCACGTAAGATCTGCCCAGTCCACTTCTCAGACTCTGCACACGACCGTGACCTCCGGGCGGAGCGGGCTGCACTATAAATCTGAGCATCTTCTTAACAAGGTGTCAGAGTAGAGCTAAATAACGACTTGGCCTCTGCTCTCAGCCTCTCTGCTTCACCCTGCCTGCTGCTCTGCTGGCAGGACATTATTAGAGACTTCTGTTCATCTGACCTCCACAGAACCCAGAGGGGGAAAGTTCTGCTGAACTTAACCGCAACCCCTGAGGGCGGCCGGTCTGCACCAGAGCAACTTCCCACTCTTACTTTACCAGAAACTTCAATCTGACACGTTGAGTGATGTTTCTACCAAAACTGAAGCTGTGATGAATAACTCTTCTTATTTATTTCTTTAATATATATTTTGTACTACAGCAGCTCAGCATACTTAACGGGGCGGTTTCCCGGACAATGCTTATGACTAGTCTTAGACTAAAGTAAATGTTAGAGCTGTCTACACTGAAAACAGTTAGCAGTGACATATCTTAAAATACATCAGTAGCAGTGTTTTGTCTCAAAAATGTTTTTTGTAAGGTATGTTTGTAAAAACTACTTAAATGTCCTAATTTGACTAGTCCTGGTTTAAGATAATCCCTGTCCGGGAAACCGCCCCTATATGCACATAGGATGCAATTAAGTTATAATGCAAACTTCGTAATCAAGAAATTTTTCACAAAGTTAAAATAGAGAGAGACAGCAGGGACCTCCTATAACGTGTTGTATAAAATTGCATAAAAATGTTTCGTTTTATGAACAATTTGAAGGAATAGTTCACCAAAAATGAAAATTCTGTCATCATTTACTCACCCCCTTGCCATTTTAAACCTGTATGACTTTCTTTCTTCTGTAGAACACAAAAGAAGATATTTTGAAGAATGTACTGTAGGTAACCGAACAACAGTGGTACCCATTGACCTGCATTGGTGTTGTGTCTGTACAATAGAAGTTAACGGGTACCGCTGTTGTTTAATAAGTAATAGCGTATATACCATATTAATTTATTTACTTCCTGTTGCTTACATCATACATCACTACAATTATATTGATGTGCAGAGTCTTCAACATTTTACTGTGAGGGGGACAGTAAAACGTTTGACCTTTGGCTGAAGTCAGTTTGTATTGTATTATACAGTACTACCTAGAAGATATTTTGAAGAATGTTGGTAACCAAACAACATTGGACCCCATTGACTTCCATTGTGTGAACACAAAATCAAAATATCTTCTTTCGTGTTCGACAGGTTTTGCACGACCTGAGGGTGAATTAATGTAATGATGACATAACTTTCACTTTAAGAAACAGTAACGTACTCATGTCAACAGAATAATGTAAACCTGAAAGCCTCGATGACGTAAGAAGTGACAGCTGCTCCGCCCTCATGTGGGTTGGGCTGCCAGGTAAGAGTGACACTGTGCGAGGTCACTTCTGTCACCACGGGTTTCTGAGGAGGACCGGGCAGCTGCAGGGTCCGCGAAACCCCCGGCGAAGAGGACGCTCCATTCACTAAACACAAAAAACCTGAGTCAATGTTTCGTCAAGGCCATATACAGTACCTGATCCAAGCACATCTGACTGCACATCACAATCATCAGTGCTTCTTTAAGTGTCACTCTTTTCAGTTAAAGTTATAGCTAAAGAGAGTTATGAAAGGAAAGGATGTTCGTACCTTTCACTGCTAAAGTCCAACTCCACCTCGTCTCACCCGTGGAACTGGATGCGACACAGGTGTACGTCCCTGAGTCTGTCTCCTAGCAACAGAGAGGGCAAAATCATCTCTCTCTTTCTCTCTGCGTCTAAAAGACGACAAAGATAATTGCGAACATGCATTGTCTCTGAAGTGCTCTGCGCTTCTTTCCTCTGCTCTCCAAATGACGCGGATCAAATGCCTTGTTTTAGCCGATCAGTCAGTTTAGTTTGTATTGAGTTAGATAGAGGTCGTGACTGTTAAAACTCCCCCAAGATCAACTTTGACATTCGGATGCCTGTTTGATATTCTGCGTATGGCAATGCAATCTGTCAGTTGTCTCATTTAAGAAACAAATGTTGTACAATAGATGTCATTCAATCTGTGTGAATGTTCTTGAAAGGATATGCAAACAAAAGCAAAAGGTGCAGTATACATTTTTTACTGAACTAATTGAAGGCATAGTTTTTTGTTCTTTTTAAAGGGTAATAGGTTTGGAATGACATGGGGTTGGGGTTATCATTTTTGGGTCAACTATCCCTTTAAGTTTCAAGAATGTCCTTTTCTGTACATTATAAAACTGCATAATACATAGTGGTACCTTCCAACTACCTAAACTAAAGTGAAAGTTCACCGAAGAATGAAAATTCTGTCATCATTTACTCACTCTCTTGTCATTTCACACCTGTATGACTTTCTTCTGCAGAACACAAAAGAAGATATTTTGAAGAATGTTGTTAACTGGCACTTATTCACTTGCATTGGTTTTGTGTCCATACAATAAAAGTGAATGTGTTCGGTTGCCAACTTTCTTCTAAATACCTTCTTTTGTGTTCTGTGGAAGAAAGAAAGTCATACAGGTTTAGAAATGATAAGCGGGTGAGTAAACGATGACAGAATTTTTATTTTGAACTATCCCTTTAAAAGTCCTTTAAAGTTTAAACTGGGCAATAAAATACATTGTTTTAAACGTGCCTGCATGTGTATTTCTTTATTAAATGTATGTATGAACACTTTCAAGCTAAAATCATGATTTCACACATACCCACATAGTACGCAACAGACAGGCGTTGTGTGCACGTCCATGTCTGCAGCTAAACTCCATTGCATCCAATTACTGTAGTACAAAAACACCTTATTTGGAGACGTTTTGGACGTGCGCTATGCAAATTAAAAACTGTGGCACATGCATCATTCAGAATAAGACAGATTTCTCAATGTGAGAAAGAAAATTAGACACATTTGCGTGTGTTTGCACCTGTTGTGAGTCCAGCTAAATACTACATGAGCACACAAGTAAGAGAACTTGTATGGAGTTATTCCTAAAAAAAGATCCACAGAGTAAACGTTTGCTGCTTTAATATTCAGGAGAGCTGTACAAGCAAATTAAATATTTCGGTGCTATCTACATCTTCATTTGATAGGTTAATTCATCTAAAGTGTCAAACACTATACCACGACATGACAAATTTGGTTTCTTTTTCTGATCTATTGCACCGTAAGCCTAAAATCCCGAGCTATCTTTTTCCACTGAAGCGACTTGATGAATGGGGAGGGCGCACAAGTTCTTCTAATTAAAATCGAAACCACCAGTTGTTAGTCTTGTGCTGCCACAATCAATTAAAATAAATCTTACTCTTTACTCCGATTCTAGAAGAAAATTACAGATTAGCGTCACTTCCACGTAGTCACAAGAATTTTGTGAAGATCCAAGTGCCTAATTACATTAGAAGTACATTTAGGCCGAGCATCTCTAAGCAAACAGTTCTGTTGGCTATTGACGGATGAAGGTTACACGGCTATTTTTCGTCTTTCTTTCGAATGCGTTGATGGAAACCCTGCCTCGAGTAAGTCATAGCATATGAAACGCTCAAGTGGAGCCCATTACTTCAGGTGTGCTTGTGAATGTCTCACTCAGTCTGAAATGTTTTCTCAGAACCTCTCCGTCCGGGGAGCTTTCGCGTTTCAGAGCCCTAATCAAAGCAAACAATTCCCGTCTTTGTCTGAAGCGTCTGTCAAATACCTTCACGCTGTTGATGTGCAAAGTGCCGTTTTCCATTAGGCTTATGTGAATGTCATCAGCCAGAACGCTTTGCCCGTCTTTCTCCCACCTGACGCTGGGGAATGGGCTGCCCATCACATGGCACTGGAGTAGGGCGCTGGAGCCTGAGGCGAGAGTCTGATTGGCCGGGCCCTGACGGATAATTGGAGGAATGAGATCTGATGGGCCTGAAAGATAAACAGCAGAGAGTGTTTGTGAGGAGTGTGTTTGCATCTGTCCAGTCGTTTAACACGCTTCGGCCGTTACAGATCACCCAGACTCATTTATACAGCTCGTCTAGCTAGCAGTCCGACTTAATCACACTTTAAATACGCAATGTCATAAAAGACAGTGATATTGTGGAATTGTGGTTTTATTTTAGATGTGTGTATTTGTACTATAAAATTACATTTGATGGGTGGTGCTAGACCATGCAAAATTCGCCACCATGATGTTATTAGGGTTGCTTTGTGGTTGCTAATGTGTTGTATGTGATTACTAGAGCAATGCTATGCATTTGCTAGGGTGTTCTGCAGGGTTGCTAGATGGTTTCTGGGTAATTACGCCCTTTTCACATGACGTCACGCATCTTCCGTTCTGCCGCGAAGCAGTGTATCGTTACTTCCGCTAGCACTCCAGTTCATAAGGTGGCGGTAATGCACCTATAAGCTGGTTTGCCAACCGCCAGTAAAACTCAAGAAGAAGAAGTTACTTCCGCTAGCGCCTCAGAATGGAGTTTACCAAGTCCCTTGCACATGTGCCACAAATACGGCTAGATGATGTACAACGTTGTGACAAGCAGAGTGGGACGAGAGAGATGCTCGTCATCACTCGCGTCACCGGCCTCGCGCAGTTCCCTCACGGCCCTCGTCCCGCTCTGCTTGTCACAAACGTCTTGCAGACAAATTTTCGCTAACGACAAGATCAAAGCTAGAGAAAGGATACAAATTCTTTGTTGAACAGTACCTGTTTGATTATGAAGGTAAGTGTTTTCTTTTCTTTATGTGTTAGCGAAGGTGCTAGGATAAGTACTTGAATACGTGTTCTGTCAGTTTTTTTATCACTATTGTTAAATTCCAGCGCGACGTCAAAACGGAAGTTCTTCTTCTTCTTCTTGTTTGTTGCAAGACGGATGTTATGATACACTGCTTTGCAAAAAGGCGGAAGTTAAGTGACGTCATTGTGAAAAGGGCTTATACTGACCCCAGGAGCCCACCAACATGACATCACAGTGTTTTTGTACACCATGAGAAAAATCGTACGTCTAATTACTTGGAAAAGTAAAAGCTTGAATTCAAATAAAATATTGGCATAAATATATAAAAAAAAGAATCTACACGAAAATGTTAAATATTGCCAATTATAAATTATATGAATTGAAAATAAGTTTAAAATAAATTAAAATAAGATGAAGTTGAGGCACTGAAATTATAAACTGAAAATAAATAAAAACTAAAATAAAACTGAAATAAAAATAAATTAAACTTACTGTATATAGCAGTACTACTATAGAAAATTTGGCAGGTTTTAGGCAGTTTGTTAATACGAAGGGTTTTCTTCACAATTTTCTCTTGAGATGCCATTTGCTTGGTGGGATAAACGGTAGTCCCAAACACTCACCGGTTTTCACTTCCAGCAGAGCTTTGGCAACGACACTTCCCGCCACACTGATCGCCTGGCAGATATAGTACCCCGAGTCCTCAGAGTGAATAACAGAAATGGACAGATCTCCGCTCATCGACACGGAATAACGGCCCAACTGGGATGGAGGTTGGCCGGGGAAAAGCAGCATCTATGACAGAGCAGATTCTTGGGTTCACACCACACCATTGGCAAACTACCCAGCGTTCTGAGTAACAAAAAAACCTGGTTTACAAGTTAAGGACATATTATGCAAAATGGGATTTTTTTGTGCTCTTTCCTAACAGAAAAGTTTTGTGAACTCTGTAGACAAACTCAAATGTTCCTCCATGGCTCCAGTACACAATGTTTAAGAGAACTATATGGATGGGTCATTTACAGTACAAATTGTCACGTTTTCTGAAATGAAGTTAGGCAATGATACAGTAAAACTAAAACATATATTAAAAAAGGTAAGCAAAAGAAACAATTTGATTCGAGGGTAATCAAATTGGCTTAACTGAAATTATCAAAGCATTTAATATGGTTTCTCTAAAATAGCACAAAAATATTAATACAGTACATTAAAAATGTCCTTTTCATTAAAGAGATAGTTCACCCAAAAATTTAAATTCTTTCATCATTTACTCACCGCCATTGACTCATGACTTTCCTTCTTCTGCAGAACACAAAAGAAGATATTTTGATGAATGTTAGTAACCAAACAACATTGGACCCCGTCGACTTCCATCGTTTGGCCATTTGGCCATCGTTTGAGACATTTCTCAACATATCTTCTTTTGTGTTCCACAGAAAAAAAGAGTCATATACAGGTTTGAAATGACATGAGGGTGAATAAATAAATGATGACCAATTTTTTTATTTTTGGGTGAACTATCCCTTTAAAGGTAAACAGGGCTCGATCATTCCTATATTTTTCCTTCTACCAGTTTTATGCACTTGGTTAAAACTGGCTGTTAGAATCCATTTCACAGACCACCTACCCGGCTCCAGTATAACTGTGAAAAATCAAGTGTGAGTGCTCTTTAGCACTTTCCTGCCCTGACGGAGGTCTATTTTTAGAGAGGAAGCATCCTCTGAATTGCCATTATACTAAAAGTAGTGCTTTTGTGGGCCATAGGGATGTTCCTGATGTTCCTCTGTGTCAAACTGGCTCCTCCCACCTCTTCACAAGTCTCAATTTTTTCCTCTTAGGAGACCCAACTCTCGCTCGAGGTTTCTCATCATAATGCCTCTGAAAGCTTGCCGGGCTCGAGCGATCTAACACTCTGAATCATCTCTTCAGCGCAATCAGCAATGCAACACTAATCAGCAGCAATATAATCACCCGGAGGCTCCAGGCTTGTTTTCAAGCACTGGCTAAGTTAATGAGTCACTGATAAACATGATCTGAGACACAAATGAAACATCTTTACATCAAGAGATCAGCCTTTGATCTCCAATCAGGCTCTGGAAACCCACGCACGGTACACAGAGCGGTATTGGATTACACTGCCTGACAATGGCTGCATTTACATGCACTCTTATAATGTGATTATGGAAGAACTGTGATTGTTGCTACTGAGCCTAATCACTTAATAGAAACAGAATGAAGCGATTATATTAATGCGGTTACGCACAAATAACCATCAAGACAGTAAAATGTGTGGAGTATTTTTGAATGCACTGTATTATATAGACATATACATGCAGGCATATAAAAATCCACTCTGACTGAACTGGACAAGTGTACATGTGAGATTATTGAAGAATGGATGATGCTCATGTGCAGGTTCCAAAATACGGCTGATAAAGTAGGACTTTTAAATGGCTCAGAACATGATCATTATTCATATAGCATTGTACAACATGAGCATCGTGCATTTTATCAATAGTCACAAATAAAATGTCTTAATTTACATGTCTCTGACTTTTAAAGAGTAACTATTACAATGTCCTTAAAATTACATTTCATGCAGTGTGTAATGTTGCTGTGTGTGAATGTGAGCAGTCTGCCGAGCAAGTTGTAAAGCCGAAAGTGAACGATTCGATTCACTCAGAGTCAGCTCACAATGCGATGCGATTCACGATTCTGATCTCACGATGCAATTTAATCACGATTTTTTTACTAAATGAGTTGAGGAAAATTTTAAATGAACAACTGCCCTTTTATTATTTAAGACTTTGTCTGTGCTTTTCCTAACTTTTACTTTTTTAGTTTACCAAGTTTGCAGAAAAACGGCGGCCCCTACTGTTCAAAACATGTACTGCGATTTTTATAACGTCTCAACTGACTTGAATCGTCATACTATTATAATCGATTTTCAACCGGCTCATGGTGAATCGTTACATCCCTATAAACGAATATCAAAGTTATTGACTTGGGGAAAAAAGGAGTCGACTCTGAATCACGCGAACGACTCATTTAATTTCAGTTCCGGGTCAGATTTGCGTCACTCAGTGTAATGCCCGCCTACGTTCCATTTGCGACGCGGCAGACCAATCACAGCAGACTAGACCATCTGACCAATCAGATCAGAGTAGGCTGACAGAAAGGAAGGGATTAGACAGATGAATCGCCGAATGAATCATTTGAGAGTCAGTCAAGAAGTAAGGTAATAATAACTGCCTATTATTAGAAAATGAAAGTGTTTTTACACCTTGTATGTATGTAAACTTGTTGTTAGACACTCCATAAACCAATGTAGGACCTTAAAAATCCCAAAATATTTACTCTTTAATGAAAATGTCACATTATTTTGCTTACTCCTTACTTTCATCATGAATCATGTATGAATAAAAAATGTAGCCATTTGTTATGTCTTATTATACAGTGTCATTGTTCGAGCACATGACATGTTGGATATATTGGTAGGAAGCAGAAGTTGTTCTCACCTGACTGCCTTCTTTCTGCCAGAAAACCGCTGGAGGGGGGTTTCCCTGGGTACCACACTGAAAAGTGACAGTTCGTCCTTGGGCAGCGATTTGATCCTGTGGACGTACATCAATCTGTGGGGGAACTGAAAACCAGGATTTGACAGTTTAGAGAATTTAAACATGCTTTTTACAGTTTGCTTTCTGCATTTTACATATATGACTCTGTTGGTGAAATTCAGGTTAATTTAATTATGAGATCATGAGTCATAGCCATGAAATGACAAAATCTGTGATTATGACTGTAAATAACAGATTATATGATACATTTCAGTATATAATACATAATGTTCTATTTTTAATACTGAAATTAATGATTTTATTGACACTATGTTTTATGATTTTGCAACTGGAAGTTGGCATGGCTTGGCCTTACTCATTCAATATAAAAGATATCAAAGTTATATTACAGAATATTCTTTACATTATGTAAAATGATTTTATGTCGAAAACAGTAAATCATCCGAAATGACTAGTTGGGTTTCACTGGCAGGTCACATATACTTACAGTTTTTTACATATCGTTGCTGTCCTTCCAAAATCTTGGATGTCCAAATTTGCTGTTTTTTTAGGAAATGGAAAAACACGGTTCTTTTTAAATGATTAAATACTGTGTTGTCAAAGTTGACAAGCATTTTTTATACTTTTTATTGATTAGATATTTGCATTAAAGGTGACAAATAATTTATGACAAAAAATAAAAATATGAAGATTTTAAAAGGACAGCAGCGATATATTTATTTATTCACATATCATACACTGTAAAAAAATCCCATAAGAAGGTGATATTCCAGCAGCCGGGACGCCAGAAACAAAAACATAAAATATATATATTTTAAATTTAAAAGACCATGTTTTTAATGTTATTTTACGCAGAACTTGTACTTTCCAGTTTAAAAAAATCCAAGATAATTCTGTAAAATCTAATTTTGTAAAATTACAAAATTACAATTAAAGTTTTTTATATTTATTTCATTTTTTTGCAGATAGTGAAAAATGATAGCAAGGGATAGAGCGGGTTCAGAAAATGACACAAGCTAGACTTTCCCCACATACTGTAAGCACCACAGCTGCATATAAACAACCACACATGCCCAGCGGAAAATTGTATTGCTCAGTTGTCGCTTTTTAATTGCGCAGAAAAATGAATTAAGATTTAATTAGTCACATTATTGAGAAACATCGCTCTAAAATGCTAAAATTGCTCTAGATTATTTTTCTCCGGAGGGAAAATGTATTGTTTTACTCATTCTTACAAGTCGCTTTAGATAAAAGTGTCTGCTGAATTCCTATAAGTAAAAATGCAAGATTTGCTCATCCTGCTCTCAATGTAATCTAAATGCTATCTAAGAGATACAATTGAGACACTTAAGAAAATGTTTTCCTTTCCTAATCTTTCCCACCACTTGGTTCAATTCAAGGCAACATCCCTTATACCCCATACTGTATCTGTGATCACTCCGTATTTTACAAAAAAATAAACTGCAATCACGTGTTTTTTCCAGCATTGCAGATCACTGATCAGTTAAGTGCTGCCCTCTGAGACTCATCAGCACTGTGATTTTCACATTAGTGTTTAAGAGCCATCGGCTTAAAACATATAGAATCTCCTCTCAACCTGGATTAAGGGAAGTAATTAGTTGTGACTGCAAAGTAGATTCCCCTCGCTGGAGTCTGCAGCCCATGCTGGGATAGCCATGGACGCACGATGCGAATGAACATCTGTTTTCACGCCAATCTGACCGATCACAGGGTAGGGCGAGCCGTTTGAGAAGGCTGCTGCTTGGTTCAGCAGTCTGAGGTTTCATGAAAGCCAAACATAACCACCGACAACCACCCGGAGGCCATTTTCTGTTCAATCTTTAGTACAGCGCTGAGCTCGGGGCCGCGAGTCTTTGTTTGGATAACCAGACCGATACCCTGCTGTTCAGAAACTTCACAGTAGGTTTGTGAGAGAAGGAGTATGAGAGCGTGAAAAGCATACAGGGAGAAAATGAGGAGGATCTGACTCATCTGTGTTGTTTCTCCATTTTCACTTTTTTTTTGACGGGACTGGAAGCTCCCACACAAATAACAGCTCTTGATGAGGAGACAAGATCACTTAAACCCAAGAAGAAGAATAGCACGAGAAATTGTGGCTGGAGGTTCTTACAGAGCTTTCTGTAGACTTCAGGTGACTGTCATTGTATATATGTCAGCTTTAGGCACCAAAACAATGAGTTGTTACCTTGAACAATGATATTCTGGAGGCTTAACGAGATACTTTACCGTAAAATAGACGGTAAATTACGTTATGTCATCATTTACTCATCCTGATGTCATTCAAAATCTTACATTGGAGCCTAAAATTGGCAGCATAAAAATCCACCTTTTGTGTTCCACAGATGAAAGAAAATCATACGGGTTTGGAACAACATGAGAGGGGGTAAAAAATGACGGGATTTTCATTTTTTTATGAATTATTCCTTTTAAAGCAACAGCATTAGAATGCACCGATTTGCTTGTTTTTTAATACAGGGTACATTTCAGATGATCAAGGGAATGAGAATGTATTTGACTCACGACTCGATGCCGTGGGCATTTTGCCGGGCTGGGTAAAAGCTCTCATGCAAATGGACTCTCGTTGAGTGCACTGGTCTGATATGTGTAAAAACAGCAGATGTGTGTGGTCAGTCCGTAATCTTCAGTGCATTAAATCACGGATGCTGTGGCTTTGCTCTCTGGTATGTCACAGTTGAGAATACATGGGGTGGGACGGCAGCAAGCATCTGCTGAGATGATCGGAGAAGACGCTGTTCCCCTGACAACCACGGGCCCCGTCAATCACATATGAACCCAGGTGTTTGCATAACATCACACGGGATACAAACGGAATACTTCACTGTGTTACAATAACGTTCTAAAAGATGATTCAGTCACTTTTTACAATGTTAATTTCACTGTGTTTTTAAATTTCTGTCAACACTTAGCCAACCTCTTGTCATTCCAAACCTGTATGACTTTCTTTCCTCTGCAGAACACACAAGAAGATCATTTGAAGAGCAAACAATACTGTTCCACATTGACTTCCACCATATGGTCACAACTAAGACATTGTTATATGAAGTAAATGACAGAGTTATATAAAGGATTTAATGACATGAGGGTGCATAAACGATGAAAGATACGAAAGTGACATGAAGGTAAAAAAGGCCCTCAAAACTTCATATTTCATGCATTATTTCCCCATGAAACCTCATGGTAGTATCACATGTCTTCAAAAGCCTTTTCAAGTATCTTCACGCTATTTCCTATCACACCCACAATGCAGTTCACATAAATCAGTCACTTACTGAGCCACCTTGTGGGGAGCGACAGCATGCAGTGGAGGAAGGAAGGATTGCTATGGATGAGATGATGAAGGGCAACAAAACATCAAGGCAAATGAGACAGAAAATTTGCAAATGAAACATCAAGGAATGAACCCGAGTCAGAAAATGGAGAGAGAGAGAGAGAGAGAGAGAGAGAGAGAGAGAGAGAGGCAATAGGAAGGAGATGCAGAGAGGCAGAGCTGCTTGGTCTCATCTTAATTCAGACTGGCAAAATAACTGGAGGATGAATTGAATCAGGGCCACTACAGCTGCCTCCTCGGGTTGTGCCAGTTAAATTCTTTTCCAGTTCTCCCTCTTGTTTCTTAGCATACGCAAACGCACACACTTCACTGCCACGTCCTATTAACAGTGCCTTTGCTCTCTGTCAGTTTGCTGGAGCACAACGTCTTTCTATAACAGCTGTCAGATACAGTAATCCATACGCTTTAACATAAGCCCCACATAGGCTACTCGTTTTCTTCCAAAACCCAGTTAGCTGCCTACAGATGCTGGAGTTACAGCACACAGGATGTTCTGAAATGTATACGACTTATTTTTGGTTTCACTGAGGCTACTCGATATTTGTTTACTCAATATCTGTGTATTTTTATGCTTATAGCAGTATGGTGGTGTTAGCTTAGCAACATGCTAACATGTTTAGAGAGTCTAGTCTATTGCGTGGTACGTACCGTAAGGAAAATTCACCCTGGTTTTTTATTATAGCGTGTTTTTTTCCATAAGTGTAGTAATATTTTTTTTTCACTGTAAATATTTCAACTTTAAAACCTGCCTTAAAATTTAAGGGTTAAATCAAATTGGCTTTACAAGTCACTTAAATTTCAAATGATATTAAACTGAGTAAAAAAGTTGCATTTCATATGAATTATGAATTAAGTTGAAATTAAATTGAAATTTTAAGTCAGTGTAACATCATTTCAAATGCACGTGACTTGTAAAGTCAATTTGATTTAACTTAAAAATGTTAACATTTACATTTTTTCATTTAACAGCAACTTTTATCCAAAGCAATTTCCAAGAGAGCATTAAAAAAACACAAAATATAAGAATTTAGTATTAAATAATCGAAGACCACTAGCTCGTATTTATTTACTCTTATAGCTATATTATCCCAAATGTTTCCAACAATTTTTGAAATGTAACATCTTTACTCAATGTGTCGCCTGTCACACTTCTAAGTTTTTCATGTTTTTTTGCCACAGAAATCATAGTTGCGTTAAACATTATTTATATCACCATAGTTTGAATACAAATACTATGATTTTAATTGTTATTGTGATCTAAATGACAGCAACCTGCCACATGGAAATCACATCTCAAATGTCACAAAAACAGCCTTCTTCCACCTGAGAAATGTTGCCAAATTACGAAATATTCTATGTGTTACTGACGCAGAGAAGCTTATTCATGCATTTGTGACCTCAAGACTTGACTACTGTAATGCCCTACTTAGTGGTTGTCCTGCAGCATCAATAAACAAACTACAGTTAGTTCAGAATGCAGCTGCCAGAGTTCTAACCAGGTCCAGAAAATACGATCACATAACCCCAATGTTATCAACCCTTCACTGGTTACCCATTAAGTATCGTATTGACTTTAAAGTTCTTTTAATTACTTATAAAGCCTTAAACGGTTTAGCCCCTACCTACATAACAGAGCTTCTACCACACTACAACCCATCACGCTCTCTAAGATCTCAAAACTCCAGACTAACACCTAGAATAACTAAATCCACCAAAAGGGGTAGAGCTTTCTCATACGTAGCACCTAAACTCTGGAATAGCCTCCCCGATACTATTGGAGGGTCAGACACATCTTTTCAGCCAAGCATTCACTTAATGCAAAATATGCTAAATAAACCACCGGGAGACTGCATTTATTAGATATTATTTACTAGAATAATCTTGCTTGTACTATAAACACCATGCACTGTGCTGTGTTTTATCTTTTTTGTGTTTTTCAGTTTTTCTTATTTTCTCTCCTGTAAAGCTGCTTTGGAACAATGCACATTGTGAAAAGCGCTATATAAATAAAATTGAATTGAATCTGCAGTAATACAGTATAGACCATAGCAAAATTGTGTTTACTACAGTTTTACTACTATATAGTTAAGCCATGATTAATTTTTGTAAGGGTAGTGATGTAGCTCACTAGAGCTAATCTTTGAAAGGAACTGCCTCCATCTGACTTCACACAGATCAGACTGATTCCACCTGACAGGTTCAAATGTCTGTGGTGAGGTCTGTTTAATGGAGATGAAGAACGCATGCATGAAGCCAAGAATATCAACTCGCTTCTTTCTGATTTATATTTCATGCGTGCTACAGTTTGTCAGAACACACATTAAAGCCAGAGAACAATGCACATATGCATGTTTTACCGTGGACCTGTAGCACGGCGGAGGCTTCCGTTTTGCCCACGCTGTTTTCTGTGACACACGTGTAAGTACCCTCATCCTCCGCTCTCACCCGTATCAGACGGAGGCTGTTGTCACTGCGGATCTCAAATCTATTCGGCCAAGAAAGAGAAAACAGACGTCTATGTGGAGTGTATATTGAGCAAAATCATCACACCTTCCTCCTACACTTCCTTCTGACTCTATACAGTACGTCCAAGACAGAGAATGTTTCTGTCTGACTTTACAATACATGCCTTTGTTTCTATTGTATTGTGTTCTGAGCAGCTTTTAGTCTTTGAAATACAAACTGGTTTTTATTTTGGGGATTTTTCTCACTTTTTAAAAAACGACATCTATTTGGATACAACAAAAGTCAACGTAGGAATGACTTTTCCTTATGCCAAATCTGTGTCACATTTGAGCTCAACATGTCTAGAGACAAAAACACAAATTATTGTTAATACTTTTTGCCAAAAAACATTTAATTTTGCTTTTAAACCATGTGTGTGTTAGATTTTCTGTGTGTTTGTTGTTGCATAATTAAATGAAACATTGCTCTTTGTGAGTGGAAACGCAATTATTTAAAAAGGTCAGTTTGATGTTTGTTTGCTTTCTAATGATCTTTCTTCCTCTGTAATTCAACCATGTTGGCAACAAAAAATGGATTCTCCATTAACTAATTTAACTACTATATAAAATGTCATTAAACTGGCATCTGAGATCCAAAAAGCTATCAGAAACGTCGGTAGCTGGAATCTGACCTCCCCCGTGGAAGTTCTCCCTCGTCTCTATTCCAGCGCACAGTTGGAGCCGGATCTCCATGCACCTCACAAATGAAGTCAACTGTCTCCTCAGCCAATACAATCTGATTCACTGGCCGACGGATGAAGACTGGTTTCTCTGTTCCAGCAAACAAACACACAAACTCAATTCCACTTTTATAATCTTTTTCCAAATGCACATCGTACTGAAATGTTTTGTTTTTCTGCTTTGAAGCAATGTCGGAGAGGTCATTTTCACCCTTTTGCAATACCAAAAATGAGTCCGAAAATGGAACTTACCATACACCACCAGTTCAGCTGGATCACTGTCTTTCTCGCCCACCATATTGGTGCCCACGCACACATACATGCCTGCGTCACTCTTTCGGGTGTGTGATATCACCAGTTTACCACCACGTATCTGAATACAAAAAATATGTGACACGTCATCAGTCAAAGCATTAGAAAAAGTGGGCTAATAAGTTTCCAGTGATGGAGTTTTTTCTACCTGATCTGACCTTTTAACAATCACTTTCTTTAGTGTAACCAGTAATATTATACTTTAACTCAAATATAACCACTTTACTTAAATGTTATCACATAAAGCACATTTTAACTTTAACATTTAAGTTATTCAAAGTTTTGGTGTTGACATAGCAATGCTACAAAAGGATAGAGCTTTTCAGCCTGCGGTCCTAAACCCCAGATATGAATTAGCATTTTTGGGCCATGGGCTGCCAAAGAAAAATGTAATTGCTTAGCCTTAGAGGTTACGCTTTTGACAACAGAGTGCTTATTTACGTAAAACTTTAGATTTACATCGTCTAAAATGTTTCTTCTACAATTCAATGGGACATCCATATTTACATCTCAGACTTATCAGTCAAAGCACTTATCAAAGAACATATATTTTCACTCTCAATATATTAAATCATTTCACTGGCACATAAAAAATTAAGAGACCATTCCAAATGTTCATTCAATCAGCATTTCTAGACATATTCTGTCGATTCCAGTCAAGTGTTTGTTGAATTTCAACAAAATCAAGCTAGGAGTGATATAAAGTCATCCAACAGCAATGTGAAAGACTGACAGCATGACAAGACACATGAAAACTGTGATAAAAATCCAGGTTATCACATTATTATTTATTTATTTTTCTTAAATACATGTACAAATAGTACTGGTGTACTGCTTAAAAGTGAATATGAACTTGTTTTGTTCGCAGTATTTGAGGTCTGAAAAAATACAGAGTATCTTTTCTGTTATTTTGAAAAAATGCAAATAGAAACAATATTTCGTTTGAAATTTGGAAGAAATATTGTCAGTAGTTCACAGAATAAAACACAAATCATGATTAATTATTAATTTGACCTAAACACAAACCTATAAATAGTAAATTCAGATAAAAATGAAATGTCTTTGAAATGGTCTCTAATTTTCCTTCGGCTGTATATTAAAAAATATATAGAATGGTACATTGTTAACATATTAAACCGTACAATATATTGAACAATACATAACACTTTTCGTATACTAAAAAATATAAGCATTTGATTCCAATGTATTAATTAACATAGCATATTGCATTATATTCCAGTATATTCCCATGTATTTTTGTTTTGTAAGGCTATACTTGCAAACCTGAGCTGTTTAAGAAATTCTTGAGGTCTCTTCTGTACCTCCAAATCCAGAATTTAACCTCATTTCTTTCTATGTGAAGCAACTAAAATTTTAAAGAGCTCTTAACTGAGTAACAATTGACATCATGACTTTGCAGCACTACAAAAACACTTATTTCTGGCAGCAGTGATGCCATTTAATGTAAGACAACAGGAAATGACCTCACACACTGAATCATCTTTCAATCAATGCTGGTTACGAGGATGGTGACGTCGCTATTGCATTACAACCTACTGTAATCATCACCCTCAAATCAGCCCTGCCACCATCTCACTTTCTGTTATTGACTCACAGAGATCCTGCCGTCCTTGTCATTGACACGAACGTTATTCCTCTTCCATGAGACAGTGGGCTCGGGGTGACCCCGTGGAGGGACGCACTCCATCACGGCGAGCTCCCCGGCTGCCACCACCACATCATTGGGAGGCTGCCGGAAATCATCTCGGAGAACTGTGGGAGATTGAGAGAAGCGTTAGGTGTTTCTGTTTAGTACATTACAATCGTCTTTGTGTGAGATGTTTGTTGATCTTCACTGAGGAATGAGGGAATTATGAGTCAGAGATGAATGTGAATTTCTGTCTTCTCATCGAATGTCCTCGTGATCCCTCGGCTTATCAATTATAAACTATTTTCATAACAACGCATTCACATTTAAATACGACGGAATAACTGACTGCAGAAAAGAGACGTGACTGTGTTTCTTTAAAAGTCTCACATGACGAAATCCACCTATAGGGAGGGTTTGGTTAATTCTGCAGATGTTAAAGTGATACTTCACCCAAAAATGAAAATTCTGTCATCATTTACTCACCTTCGAGTTGTTCGAAATGTGTACTCCCATAGTAGGAAAAATTACTTTATAATTTTTTTGTTCTGTTGAACACAAAAGAAGACATTTTGAAGAACGTAGGAGAGCAAATAGGTCTAGGGCACTTTTGACTACCATTGTTTTTTTCCTACTATGGTAGTCAATGAGTGTTGAGATCTGTTTGGATATAAGCATTATTCCAAACATCTTTCTCTGTGTTCATCAGAACAAAGAAATTTATACACATTTGGAACAACTCGAAAGTGAGTAAATGATGACAGAATTTTCATTTTTGGGTGAAGTATCCCTTTAAGATTCAACAAGGGCCGCTTGTGTTAACCTTACTAAGCATCCGTATAATGCACACATTGAACCCTGCCCTTTCCTCAATTCTCTTCCTACTATTCACACTGAGAGCGAAATGCTGCGCTTCCTGCCACCTGACTTAACAGGAAAAGCTACCCATAAATCCCTGGTGGTGATTGACAGATTAAAAATGCGACCCCTGCCCTATGGCAGCAGCCTTGGGGGGCCTTTGAGTTTTCTACATCAAACGATGAGCTCCTACAGGGTGGTAGATGAAATACGAATGTGTTTTTGAGCACTGATGTCCACAGATTAATTATCAGTCTGACAGCAACTCTATCTTCCCATCTTATCTTTTAAACACTCCGTTGAAGACATTTTTTCGATTAACTTTGCAATTATAAGCCGTAATCACACCATTCACGACTGCAAAACTGAACTGAATTCCGTACAACGTGAAGCATGAAAATGACGCCAAATAAATAAATTCAAGCATAGAAATCATAATTATGATATGACCTCTGAGGCAGATCTTCTGCATTACTAAGTTCTGGCCACACCATCCCTTGGCTGACCTTTCAAAATACAATGACTTAGTTAGTTATTTGGTTATAAATATTAATTGAAATGTCATGTTATTGGTGATATCCAGAGCTCTGAGACTTCCACACTCTTTGTTAGTTAAACTTATCCTCATCTCCTGTCTATGAATATTCATAACTGTCAAGCTAGGACAAATGGTGTGGGTCTGTCATTGAGCAAGACGTGTCTCAGATCTCACATTAGGATTTGAAATGGTCATCTGTCAGTCTGTGCACTCAGAGCCTCTCCCCCACTCGGACCATGATCAGCACCAACACAATCTGTCACATACCCACATGCTCAAGAATTCTTTACAGTTTTTCATAAGATGTCAAATTTCTTCAAAGTGAGATATCTTAACATTGTATGGTGGGCGTTGTGAGATTATCACTGGCTAATGCCAATGCAACATCTGAAGAGCAGTGTAGCTGATACAGTATACTGCAATGCCATATACAATTGTGGCCAAAAGTGATGTCCAGGGGCGTGTTTTTGCACAATATTTGCTTTTAGTGCTCCACAGGTTCGAAATGACCATCACAATATGAGTTGCATAGTACGAATGTACAAAAAAATTTAAAGGTATTTATTACACAAAATTATTTGACAATAAAACTGCAGCATCTCAGAGAATATGGGGTTTATTCAGATATACAGAAAATTTAGAAAAACAAATAGCTTGCAGGAAATAACGCAAATGTTGAGTACAGTTTTATCTGTATTTTTATTTGTTGTTCATGTCTTGTAGTCATATTTTGTAGTCATTTTCCTGAGCTAAAAACCTTGTGCATGTGTTGTTTGCAATTTAATGCCAAACCTCTTAAATTCTTTTCAAAGCTGAGTTTCCGTTTATACCCCAAGTACAACTATGAAATATAAATAGACGGTTTAATCGGACGTATGCACGTGACCCAAAGTTAACTTCGGGTCTGTGTTTGTTTATCGGTCTGGCTAGTAGCTAACAATATTATTTACGTTTTATATAATCTACATTAATATTAATGTATATTAACATTTTATTGTATAATAATTGTATTAAATAAACAATTTGTTGAATGGGTCGTGTAACTTTGTCACATTTAAGTTTAGCCAAGTAACGGTTCTTCTACTGGTAACCCAAAGTAATAGATGAAAGTAAATGATGTCAATGACTAGACATACTTCTAACTTATGTAGCTAATGTAATTTACTTGTTATTTCTTTTGCTTGTTTTCAGAAATATTCTCAAGGGACTCTATTCTTTGCGGATGTATACCGGAAGTTAAGTTTGGGCCAAAGATGCGTGCATGCACAGTAACATTTGTTTATATTGTGGCTTTGCAACCATCTACAACGTTTTAAATACATCTTTAATAATTGAATAAAAACTGGTAAAAATCTACCTGACATAAGCCGTAAAAATAACTTTACTTACAGTAGTATAGCCAAATGTACTATTTAATAGTCATTAAATAATAATTGTAATTTATTCAAGACGCTACCACATGATTGCAATTTTTTGGGATGACTAAAAAACATTCATTGTAGTGCAAAAAAAGTGCAACATCCCTTGACAAGGCTGTCGGCACATTTCAGAATACATACAAGAGAGAATTTGTTGCCTTTGGCTAGCCAATGCTGATACAGTAATCTCAAAATATATCAACAATATATTGGTTCATCACCAACCTAGAATACATCATTTGCATTCATTTTCTGTTGTAATTGATTTTAACTACGTGGCTAAAAGCAAAAGTGAACCACAACAGATTTGACATTTAGCTAAACACAATAACAACCAATTATAGCTAAATTCATCCCCCAAAGCCAAGATGGATTAGAAAACTAACTGACTATAAAATTATTCAATCGTCCGTTTCCCCTTTGGCTGTAAAAGCTGCTGTCTCCCTCGTGCTTGACTGCCAATGCAAAATGAGCGTCCACTTCTTCCCTATGGCCATTTTCCATGAAAGTGTATAAACAAATATCAGGCTTTCTGTAGTGTAAAAGCATGTCTGAGAGAGAGAGAGAGAGAGAGAGAGAGAGAGAGAGTGCAGATCTTGCAGAATCTAACAGTAAACACAATACCGTCATCTATCTTGCAAAACCCAACTTGCGCCCTCCGGATCCAAACCACATAAGACACGCCCACTCTGACAACGAGAGCTAAACTGTCGCCGAGGGTGACCGGTGGCCTCCAACAAAAATATATAACCTCGCCAGAATAATACGCACACATATTCATGCATGAGCTTTAAAATTGGCAGTGCGCTTACAGATTCGTCCCCTGCAGTCCACTGTGGTGGCCGTCACCTCCCGAACGGAATGTAACTCGCAGGAGGCATATGCACAAACCAGGACAAGGACAGGCTGTTGCCAAACAGCCCCCAGCATGTTGCATTTTTCAGGAGATGAGTCATGCGTAATTCATGAGCTCTGGTTAGGAAAAGAGAGGGGAAACAGTGTCACCATCTACCTAGACTCGGCCGGCCCGCACAAAGCCTATAAGTGCTCTCGGCGATACCACGTGTGTTGTTACGGGGAAAGAATGATACACGCTTTGGTTCTGACAATGTTCATCCCTATTGGCTGTCTGCGCGGGAAGCTATTCTTCCCACTCTCATCCTCTACGCTTTGGTATAGAGCAGGAAAAGGGAAGGCAGTGTAATATTTAGTCATCTTTGAGGTGACTGACATGAGCTGAGAGCCTCATTAGCTACAGCTGAAAGCTTGGCTGGATCACATGACCGGCAGAGAACATTATGGTCACTCTTTAATTATGCTTGGCTACCTTCCACCCTGAACAGACCTTGCAGAGTGAAATCATTATCATCTCTTACATATGCTGTTAAAGCCTATTACTTCAGCTGCTAAAATTATTTATGGAAAAATCAACAAGAATTAGGAGGAAATATCCTTCTTATATATTGGCTGTGTCCAGAAAGGTCATGCACACTCAGATTTTGAAAGCCAAGTGGATTTTACATGCCAAGTGGATTTTGAATGCAACTTCTTTTATAAGTAACTCACAATGCTGTAAGAAATGTTTATCAGAAATGTTATGGCAGAAATCATGTGCATGTCAGAGGCAGGTTCTGCACATCTTCTACTTTAAATTATCTACCCACCCTAGCAACGCTTGAAACTTGTGCAAGTCTTTGTTTCTGTAACACACAAAAGGGGTTATTACCAAAATGTCAAAGCTCTTTTCTTCACAACATAAATGCACAATGGTCACTGGCTGGCGAGGTCAGCTGCAATATTCCTGTTAAAAAAACATTTCTTCAGTATTTGAATCCAGGTCCCCAAGCATACTAAATATTTTTACTATAACAGATTATACTGAACTATCATGTTTTTAAAAAGCATAGTTGTCTCTTTGGTGATGTCTTATCTTGAGGTACATTCTTAAAATCTGTTATTTTCAACCCATGGTGGGGTTAAATAGGGATGAACCCAACCGTTGGGTTGCAAGTTAACCTATGCTGGGTTGTTTCAACCCATGGTTGAGTCAAATATGAAAATTTTCTGGGTTCATTTAGCCCAATGATTGGGTTTGTCCCTTATTGACCCAACCATTTTTTACAATGCTACATTGGTTCAAACCAGCTTTACATGAAAAAAGAAAAAACAGAAAACAGGAAAATAATGTATATTGTATAGTATAGACGGTTTCATCAGACGCACATGCCTGACCCGAAGTGTTTGGTTATAATATAACGTATATTTATACTCATATTTTATTGCGTATTAATTGTATTCAATTAAATTAGATTCTTTGCAGAGGTCTACCAGAAGTTAACCTTTGGCCACATAGCATTTGTTTATCTGCAACTGAAATCGTCTATACAAACAAAGAAGAATGCAATACAACAAGAGCTGCAAGCAGCACCACAAGGCCAAGCCCCCGGGGGTGCGCCACAAGCGTAGCGCAGAGCCAACAGAGCGAAAAAACGGCATAAACGGAATAAATGGAACGCACGGGAAAAACGGCCAGTTCAGGAAGAACAGGCAAGAATGAAGGACATACACTCAAAACGCATGACCTCAAAGACTCGAGGCCACCGACCCGTCAGGTTGCGCCACTCAGCCACACACTCAGTTGCTGTCGGGAGCTGTGGAAGCACAGAGCCAGAGCAGCACAGAACAGCATGAGTAAAGCAAAGCGGAAATAAAACACGCATAAGAAACAAATAGTTTATTAACAGTAGGTGAGAATGAAATGAAATTGGTGACTTCACCCACAAGTACAACAAACGCACTAGGAGGTATTCGAACCCACGATCTCTGAGACGCCACGCTTGCGGTTCAGCAAACCGCACCACGGAGCTTGTACAAAGTGTCAGAGATCCTGAGGAGACGTGTTAGAGCTGCAAGTAGCGCACGAGTCATTCACCATAGGTGCAGTGTATGGGGGAGAAGAGTGATGTTTTCGTGGGCAGTCCTAGCAAAATGAAGGCGGGGACTATATATAGTGACGTAAATCCATGGCGGTTTGCGAATCGGACTAGGGACGACTCGTTTGTGTGATTCAGTCAACTCCCTTTTTTCCAAGCCAATAACTTTGTTATTCATTCACCATCGGATTTACAACATGGCAGACTGCTTACTTTCAAACACGGCAACATTACACACTGCATGAAATTTAATTTTCATGATTTCATGTTATGTACTCTTTAAGGACCATCAAAATAAAATGTTAACAGAATGACAAAAGCTAAACTAAACTAATGTTAGCAGTCTCCCAGTAAGCCAACAGAGTGACAATGGCAATGAACCAAAAATTATAAAATGTATAAACAAACAAACAAACAAAAACCCCAGTGAGAAACCCAAAATGTTGACACTAAATGTTGTGAGAACCCCAGAGGGTAGACACTAAAATGCTGCCTAGGTAGGCTGCTCACTAGTTTTTGAGACACAGTCGCTGTTTTCATTAAGCACTTCTACGGAGCCCGTCTGGTCACCCCTCGGAGAAAAGAAAACAAGACCCGCAAATCCGTGGCCACAGTTTCGTAATTCGTTCCCTCAATTTACAAAACCGTGCTCTCGGATTAATAAACTGTACCCACGAGTTTACAATCAGTGCTCTCGGTTTTGTAAACCGTCCCCTCAGTTTTTGAAATCTGTACCCACGAATTCATAATCTGTGCCCACGCTTTCGCAATCCGTGCGCACGGTTTTGCAAATTGGAGCCTACTCGCGGAATTGAAGCCTCTGTCTGTCAACAGAACAAGCTCCTTCCTACAGGAACATTAACCAATATTGTATACTGTTTTATATATAAATTGTCCTAATGTGTCTACACACGAGTGCGTGGCGCATATAAAGCATGCGTTCATTGCCGCTTTTCACTGGCATAAAGTTGGTTTGACATTAAACTTTCGTGAATTTAGGGACCATCTCTAAAGTACACATTAAAATACCTTTTTCCAACTTCAATGGCATTTAAAGGGAATGACTTATACCCACAAGACTAACTGTACAGTGTTCATGTGTGTGTCAGATATAATGCACACCTTTTGAAAATGTACACATGACCAGTCACAGCGTTCGGCCAGAACGTTTTGATTGGGGAATGTTTTTTGGCCCCACACCTTTCACAGACGATATATAATTGTAAAAATATTATTTGACCACTATACTTCTTGATTGCTATCAGGATGTAAAGAGATTTCCAACCAGCATGACAAAAAATGTTTCTGGACGGGATCACCTATCCTGCCTTTAAGGCTGTTAGACAGCACATTTTGATGATGGCACACTAAACCCCTGGGATGAACGTGACCTTGACCTATTCCGCGTCATACCTGAACATGGCACGTTTATGTAAATGCGACCACCGGTTTTCCGGTAATTTAGTGCCATGCATTTGACTTACGGGAATCAAAGGAAATTTCCCAAGCTGAATCTCACACAGGTCAATCCCATTTTAAAAAGCCAGAGGTCTTTTCTCCTCGCCCCCCGTAGAGATCATGGGATGATGGTAAATGACAAGCCTGTTGGGATGTACATTATTAATAGCCCGCCACTGACTCACCACACGCTTTCCTTACTTACACACGACGGCTCATTTGCATCCCCCCTCTATGGAGACAGATTTGACCGCTGGCGACTCAGATGTTGATCTTAGAAGGACAATCATTCTACCTGAAAAATTAGTTTGGGTTTTGACAAATGGCCATCTGCCGACATGTGTATGTGTGAGTGGGAGGAGACTTGTGAAGGCTAGGGGAGCCTAACAAGGCGCATACATACAACCACATGTGAAATTATGTATACAGCGATGCATTAAAATGCATGTTGCGAGAGGGGTTAAGGGGGGCCGGCGTCCTGACATGTGCTTGTAAGTGTGCAAAGAGGATGCCAGATGTTGTTATTGTTCATTTTAGAGGTACATAAATAAATCCATCCCAGAGGTGGGTTAATCCCTGCTACAGCTCGTGTAGAAACTTGGATATTCCAACCCCACCCACACAGAAAGACCGGGTTAATCCACACACTGCTTGTGATTATTTCCTTTTAGACTGATAACAATGTATTCTGAGTTGCTTTTTATCTACAATATGACAACAAGATTTCTGTCCTGATCGTTTTTGGTCTCCTATACGCTCTTTTGAATGTAACTGAACTGAAAGTAACTTCACAACAGAGCGAATCATGTATGACATGAAAATTTTACCGTGCAATGACTAATAAAAGGATGAGATCCCTCACACTACCAATATTAGCACAATTATTTATTAATTAACACAACGTTTCGGTCCACTGAACTTCATCAGGCTTACACACTTTCAAAAACACGATGTTTTTAAATACAGTTCCCACCAATGAGTATCACACAATTATATATTAGCCAGTCACAACATATTACTTCATCAAATGCATGGATTCAAATATACAATAGGGGAACATTTAACATAACATTAAATAATGCTTCATCATTTAAACCCAAGGGTAATAAAATATTACAATAAGTCACAATCCAGAACAATTCACATCTTAGCAAAAGGATTTTAATATCAACCCCTCAGGCTCTTAGTCAAACAAACATTCAAAAGTACAAAGAGGGACACTACCAACGTTACAATAAGTGATGCTTCATCATTTAAACCAAAGGGTGGTAGAATTTACAAAGTCACAATCCAGAACAAGTCGAGTTTTAATAAAAGGATTTCAATATAGACCCCTCTTGGTCAAACAAACACTCAGAAGAACAAAGAGGGACAATTTACAACATAACATTAAATAATGCTTCATCATTTAGACCCGAGGGTGATAATGTTTGCAAAGTCACAATCCAGAACAATTCACGTTTTAGTAAAAGGGTCTCAATATCATCCTGTTTGTTGATTGATTGTGCAACGACTAAAAATGTAACACGCAAAGATCAGTAAAGATATGTTAGGTAAAAGCAAGTGAGTTATGTTCAATAACATCGTGCATGTGAGAAATCCCATAACAGCCCTTCAAGCGGGTTTAGATAAGAGCGCAGGGGGAAAGACGTATTAAGCAAACGCTGCCACCAAAACACCATTACTTCATAATCCAACGCTGAGAAAGAGAGGGACAGCTGGGTCTAGAGCCTTTTAAACAAGTTTTATTTTTTATTTGTCCTATTTTATCTTAATCTGGGCTCAGGGAATGCCACACTGTGCTCCCGCAGACTGACTGCCACATTCAGAGCTTTGAAATAGATATAGCTTTCTCTTGAATAAAAGCTTCAACACAAAGCTGCTATTCTGAGAGAATACGTGAATGGATATTCGATGTATTCAAGGCGAGATCTTCTATGCACCAAAAAAAATAACTAGTGGCTTTTACCTTTTGTCATGCTGTCATTGTGAAAAAGTGTCAGATTAAGCGTTCGCTTTTTGGCATACATATGTTACTTGGATAAAGCCGTAACCCTCTATATACTGTGATTTAGCTTTGCGTGGATTAACATATTACTGTAAGAGCCAGATTTAACCTGTTTTTTTATTTGCTGGGAACAACACTGAAAAAAACACAAAATGCAGGTCTTTTATTTGTCACAAAATACTCCAAAACAATGCTTGTATTGAAGGGGGTAACAAAATAAAAATATGAATCTTTGAAGGGCCCATTATGTTTGACTGAATGGGTTATTGAAAAAAAATTCACTCAATCCAGTACCTCAGAGATGATGTATTTTTGTAGGCTAACCCGGAAGTACGCGCCACGCTGGTTCCCTCGACTGAAAGCCCATGCATTTTTCCCATAGACTTTTAGAAGATAGCAAAAAATAAACTCTGCGATTAACAAAGGTTTATGATGTTCACATGTTTTGTCAAGATAATCTTTACAAATGAACACAACATTTGTTACCTTTGAAGACGAAATACAATCGGCAGAAGTAAAAAGCTAACACAATGCTATAAACAGACTACACTTAAGGTCGCTCGATATCAACGTCACCACCACCAAGCCTCCGACAACTCTTTCAAACTTTATTAAAAATGTGTTCCCAGTAAGTAATCACTCCGTGAATAAATCCGCATCTACATTTTAAGAGATTTGTGCCCTATTTTTTTGCATTATTTCTTTTGTTGCATTATTTGTGAGCGCGCCAAAGGAAGTAGTTGCTTTTAGCAACTTGTTAGCAACAACCGTTTTTAAAACTCAATAAGGCTTTAAAAAATGACAAGCGGGTTATAATTGGTGTCTTTTATGTCATAGAATAAAACTTGAAAATATTTAGAGGTTTTCTTAACCACAGACCTTATTTCAGGCGATTTACCAAAAACCCATTCAGAAAAACCATAGACTATGGGGCGATGGAACCGGAAGTCCTTAAATGCTAACTCGCTTCCGGGGTTTGCATACAAAAATATGTCATCTCTGAGGTACTCCATTGTCTTGACATAACATTAAAGATAAAAAATAATGACCTGACCTTTTTTAAAAACACACAGAGAATATTATCTTCCCCATCAAGAGTAAAGCTACATATTTTACTTAATAATAAAAAATTTATAATTAATCATATTAATCTTTAACCTGTTTTTATCTTTGTGCTAAACAGTAGCGTTTAACACTCAACAGGACTAAAAAGGGAATCAAATGAGATACTGCACCTGCTAATACACCCACCGGCATGGAGTTGCAATCTTACATGATTTAAAAAGGATAAATTCATTTATTCAAGCATGGGAATTGAACTCGGGTCATTCTGCATCAGGAATACTACACCCACATCTGACCCAATGACACACTGCTCTTTCCTAATGGTGTATAAGAACATGCTAACAATTAAGAGTGAGTTTTTTTATATTTACATTCATGCATCTGGCAGACGCTTTTAGAGCGTTTTAAAGTGATTTATAGTGCAGTTGAGGAATAGATTTTATCAGTCAATGCATTTCCTGAAAACCTCACAACTCTGGTGTTGCAAGCACCATTTACTCAGCTAAAGCAACACAGCTAATATTTAATATTAGTTGAGAAATGTTGTGTGGTTTAAAAGGACGAGTTCACCAACATGTGAAAATTCTCTCATACTTAACACACCCTCATGCCATTCTGTTCTATAGCTCGTCTTTTGTAAGACTTGTAATAATACCATGAAAATTGTACTCTATAATATAACATACTTTACAATACCACTAAATACAGTTAGGTCCATAAATATTTGGGTCCAGAAACACATTTTTTGCTATTTTAGCTGTGTATCAAAGTGTATTCGAGTTACAGTTATATAACGGATATTGTTTTAAAGTGCACACTCTCAGCTTTATTTAGAGTGTATTCACATCCAGGTTAGCTGAAGGATTTAGGAATTATAGCCCTGTAATATGAAGCTTCTCCCTTTATAAAGGGACAAAAAGTAAGTGGACAGTTGAATCAAAAGCTGTTTTATTCACAGGAATGGGCTTTTCCTTAAATTATTTATTCATAAATGAAGCATGTTAAAGGTCTGGAGTTGATTCTATGTGTGGTGTTTGCATTTGGAAGCTGTTGCTGTGAACCCACATCATGGGGTGAAACAGACTCAAAAACACAACAAATCCATCAGAAAAATGCCAGGAACATTAAGAGCGGCCAAATCAACAATTTGGTACATTCGGAGAAAAAAACAACACATCGCTGAGCTCAGCAACAAAAAAAATCCTGGGCGCCCATATGAGATAAAAGTGGTGGATGATGACATTATCCTCTCCATGATAAAGAAAAACACCTTCACAACGTCCAGACAAGTGAATTTAATGATTTTTCTTATTGCACAGCTGCTTCAACGCACTGCAAATTGTAAAAAGTGCTATAAAAATATATTTGACTTGTTTCCTCAGCTGAACACAAACAAATCATTTTTATCAAAATGCTGTCATGTTATCTAACAGGGCTCAAAATAGGGAAGCTTCAAAAAGCACAATACATCCTTGCATGTGACTAGTTTTCATATGAACACAGAACCAAACAAAAAACATATAATAGGCAGTTATTATTACCTTACTTCTTGACTGATTCTCAAATGATTCGTTCAGCGATTCATCTGTATAATCCCCTCCTTTATGTCAGCCTACTCTGATCTGATTGGTCAGATGGTCTAGTCTGCTGTGATTGGTCTACCGCGTACAGTGTCGCAAATGGAACGTAGGCAAGTGATACAAATCTGACACGGAACTGAAATTTGAACGACAGATGACTCGTTCGCATAATTCAGAGTCGACTCTTTTTTTTCCCAAGCCAATAACTTTGCTATTCGTTCACTTTCGGCTTTACAACTTGGCAGACTGCTTGCATTCACACACTGCATGAAATGTAATTTTAAGGACATTGTAATAGTTACTCTTTAACAAGATGCACTGCAATGCTCAATATGGCCGCTCTAGCGAAGGAGTCCCACCTTGCAGTAAAACGAGCCAATCGTCAATCGGTAAAGACTGACGATTCTCTGGGGTGGGGGTCTCGTGAGGCGCAGTAGTACAGTAGGTGAGGCGACCTCGAAAAAGATTATTTTAACACAATTTAAGCTTAGCAAACCAAAGTTATGATACAGTTCATGTCATGATTAATTATTGATCGGAAATATGCTGTTTAATTGTGATTTTAGCCAGCGATTTTAGAAATATCTGCCTTCCCCCATTCCAGTAGATAGGACTGTGGACTTGCAATGACGTATATAGCTGCCCAGAGGTGTTGCAAACATGGCCGCCGAGTGGCACGACTTCCGTGAACAGACTTTGTTTTAGCTTAATATGCAACATTAAATCAAACATCTCTTTAAGCTCGGACACAGTCAAAATGCTGGTTTAAACCTTAAGTTGCAACGTCTAGTGTTGAGCAATGTTAAAACCTGATCTGTTATTATGAGAATAATGATTTGGACAGCCGTGAACATTAAATCTCTTTTCACGGCCTCTTTGTTTTTCAAAAAGATTGAAAACGTGGGCACGGGTCAAACTACAAACGATTATATAACGCAGCTCTCCAAAAATTCTCTCTGCAGGACGTTCGTGACTCTAATAAAACAGTTAATCACATCACACATGTTCACCAAACGAGTGATTCAAAGAGTGATTCACCAACAAACAAACTCAAAATTTGTTTTTGAAGACTCCTGTAAGCTACAGATACAGTAACAGATGGGCACCATAGAATCAGACTCACGAAATATTGCTCACTTATCACAAACACGCTGATCCCATGAACGATCGCATTTTTTTTCACGTCAATTTGCTTGCTTTAATCTGAGCTGTGGCATGTGTGTTTTTCAAACCCTTCTGCCCCCTCATGCCCCTGCCATCACCTGTTGTACCCCTCAGGATCCTCCATCCTCATAAACCACCCACTCTTCCCACGTCCCGTGGTCTTGCTGGCACCTGTCCAACTCTAATTAGCACATTAATCACTTCTGAGGAGAAGATACAGCCAGTAGTGAGCCGGGTCTCTAGGTGTATGACCTAAGTCTCATCGCCTCATCTTCTACAAGGACGAGTTCTTAACACACCAGCGTTGTGCGGTAAGAACTAATATCCAGCAGGAGTGCTGATTTTGGTTCTTACGTGCTCTTGAGGGCTAAACCGATTCTATTTTCTTTCTAGGTGTAATTGTCCATTATAAATCAACCTCTGTGTTGAAGGTTTGCTCAGAGGACACGTTGTAAGGTTCTGTGCTGTAATTATGACTTGCAGTCAACGGCCATGGCATCATTCAGCAAAATTCGGCCACATCTAGATTTTGAATCAGTAAGTTATAATAGAATCTGGAAAACATCTGCCGTGTAAAAACATCTGATAAATGTCTTAAAAAATAGTTTTACACACATTCTAAATTGTAAACATATCTTACTAACAGGAGATATCTCAGAGACGCATCGCAGATGAGAAAACAATTTAAAAAATACGTCTTGCAGATGTAAATGCAGACATCAAATAGACGTCTCCCAGATGTATGTGTGCTATCAGGGAATAGGATCAAAATCTATGTCACTATATCTGTCAGATATTATTTCCCCTCCTGCTATTTATAGTAGCGCTAAAAAAACGAACATCTATTTAAGAGTTGAAGTATTCGGCATACAGGATTAGATCAACCACTGAGTCATGATTGCAAATCATTTTCACCCAGCAGGTTGTGTTAGCGTCTAGGACAGTAAGCAAAAAATCTACAATGGCTGGAAGGAATCAGTTCACGCTTGCTGCCTATTTTAAGATCTTATTTCATTTTAACCAGGGGAAATACTTTAATCACTTCCTTCGGCAAGTCAGAACATGTATCAAATGGGCTTAATATGACCTTGATCATTTAACTTAGACATACGATCAGCCTAACCTTCGTCTCAAAGCTCCAGACGTCATACCAAATAACCACTTATTAGACCTCTGATAATACAACAAGAAGCCCCGAGCTATTTAAGGGATTGCTATTTGGCTTTGTTTGTTGAAGAAAAAAGTAGACAGCCATGTGGAAAATAGTCATGTGCGTTCTTAATGAGGAAACTTTGGGGATTCAAATTAGTTGCGTTCCTTTCCTAATCAACAAACTTGCTAATCCAGTTTCTTTTGCCAGACAAACTGGATCTGTTGTCTTTCCGGTCCCAGAGAGTTGGATTATGGTTGAGCCAAAGGCACGGAGCGCAGCCAAACAGCAGGAGGACACAATCACGGCCCCATATTATAGCAGGCAAAAAATCACCGGCAGCCTGCCACGAAAGAACTAGACAAACAAAACCTAAGGCCACAGCTGAGAGGGATAGATTACTTTTATTTCAGCAGAGTTATGTTCCATCCAGATATAACAAACAAGGTGGAATTCATCAAAAAGGACTTACTGGCTACTTCCAGCGATGCGTTTCGGCTAACAGCCTGTCCGAGGTAATTGCGGGCAACACAAGTGTAAACACCCTCGTCTGGTTTGCTGCGGCGTCCGTGAACGATGCGCAAGAAAAAAATGGAGCCGCTGGGCAACAGCATGCGGTGGGAGCGTGGATCGTCTCGATCGGTCTCCACGTGCTCGCCGTCTTTGTACCACTCCATCGTGGGCATGGGCCGACCCTCTGCCTTGCAGTTCAGGGTCGCCGGCTCGCCCTTTGACACGATCAGATCAGCGGGGTCCTCCACTATGCGGGGTGGAAAGTCTTCCAAACGTGGCCGTGACCCTGTGTGGAATCAACAGAATATATCTGATTTCAAGTAAAGGTCTTTAGGATATGAACATATCTTTTTCATTGACATTACTTTGACATAGATGTGCAATGTCTTTGATTAAACTATACTCTTCATAAGAGTTAGAGGCCTTGGCTCAATGGCTCTTTTAATGTTATGTGTGTGTTAGCCTTGATGATGAAGAACTGTCTGTTGAGATTCTTCTATTTTATGCTGAAAATGGTTGCATGTACATTTTATCAAAACCTCATTAACAAGTACTGTCTCATCTGGGTATTTTGTGTATATGAACTCTCTTTCTCAGCTGAGAATACACTCAGAAACCTGTCTCTGAATGTATTTCTTTATTAGGATATGTCATTGTCTCTTGTCATTTTAAACCTGTATGACTTTCTTTCTTCTGCTAAACTCAAAAGATATTTTGAAGAACTTTGGTAACCAAACAACAATGGAGCCCATTGACGTCCATTGTATGGACAAAACACTTTTGTGTTCGGCAAAGAAAGTCATACACATGTTTAGAAAGACATAAGGGTGAGTAAAGGATGCAAGAATTGTTGGGTGAACTGTCTCTTTAACGTACATTACTGGACCATAACTGTAAAAAGTAATCAAACACGTCAAGTAAGACTACATCAGATTCAAATTCCATAGATTAAAAACGAGAGATGACGATAATCAAGGCAAATATATCCTCCTGTCAATCAAAAGAGGACAGGAAAATGCAATGAATTTGCGCTCTGTATATAGAAAACATCATCATGTTCAATATTAATAGTCATTATATAAATGAATAGCATTCAGAAAGTTAAGAAATATTAGTCTTAACTTTTAAGAGTTCATCTTTAGAATCAGTATCGACAGATTTCACTCTGATACTCTCCACTCTGTATCAGTGCATTTCTATTACATCCAATTACATCACATTTTTATCCAAAGCGACTTACATTGCATTATACCATGGTCTGTTTGAATACTGGATTCTGATTGGCGGGAAGGTGTGCATTAAAAGCCTTTAACGCACGGGTGGCTCCAGTCAGTTAGATTACATTTAAAATTAACTGACAAAATAACCATAATTTTCACCTGTTTGATCTAAAATGACATTGTAAACATCAATAAAAGCTTTAACTTGGCACATAACTATGGTATAAGCCGGCTAGCCGTGCATTACAGGATTTTAATGCACGACGTGCATTTAATGCATGGGGATCGACCCCATGACCTTGGCGTTGCTAGCGCCATGCTCTAACCACTGAGCTACAGGAAAGCAAAAACAAATTTAAAATAATTTTGTTTCATTTGCCAGAAAGTAAACTGAATGCAAACTAACTCTGAAACTACAGTACTTTACAGTTACACAGAATCATTTGGCAACTATGTAAAATCAAGTGTAGTTAGTTAGTTAAACAAACACAATGTAGGCGTAATAAAAAAACATTAACGGGCAAAAAATACCCTTCAACCACACAGCAGAGTAAGACTACAGCATTCTCTCAGCATGTATTCATCAAAAGAAGGAATGAGGGGCGAGAGGCGAGAGGCTTCTAATGGCCGGTGGGAGAGAGAGCAGAGGATGAACCTCTCAAAGGCTGATGACTCACCACCTATTAAGCTTTCAGCCCCGAGAGCCAGACGGAATCAGTGAGAAGTTTAAAGAAGCTGACATTAAGGCTGAGTCGAGCACGGCCGACGCTGGTGAATGAGCCTCCAAACCTCATTGCCCATTAGTGGTGAATTCTGCTCGAGTCGGGGCTATAGAACTAACAGAGAGCTTTCTGTTTTGTACGCTTGGGCTTTTAAGAGGTGGAATATACTGTATACATTACGAGCACAGTGGTGCCTATATGCTGGGTTTCACTTGATCTATAGCAAATTTCGGTGGTGCATGTACCGGGAGAAATAAATAGTAAATAAATAGCCCCCCAAAAAAGCTTCATTTCTCTGAAAGCACTTCTGTGGGGGAAAACAGCCTTTAGAGAGCATAAGGTGTATTGTCTTGGGGGAAACGAAATCCAGTGGCCTTTCTAATGAGTTTCATAAAAAAGTAATGAACGGCTAAATAGTTCATCAGCCTCCCGCTGCACATTACACTCGACGTAAGTATGTTTCCATCCGTTTACAACAGTTTAGATTATACCTCCCCAGTATTCAAAGGCATCATCACTTTTCAAGTTATGACAAGTTAATTGGTCCTTGTGAGAGAAAGAACAGAGCGAATAAAAACCTGCGCTTTTTATTCCCATCACGGATGAAAAGAGGCAGCTATTTTGATTTAAAAGCATAATTACGTGTCAAGGATTCAGATTGTCACTGCTTTCTTTGAAGCATGTATATGTTAGAGGTATAAGATAAGATCACACATAGGTTCACATAACTGTTAGCATCCTATAGGCTGAAAAGGGGCATGTGTGTAGCCACATAATGAAAAAGAAGTCTCTCTATTTTCACACAGTTACGTGACGTTAATATTTACGCAAGTAACTCGCATGAGAAATGTGTGAGAGATTTTAATTCTCACAATCTCAATCCCTCAATTCCCTCACTCACACAAAGCAGGGTTTCACATGTATTTTGCATTTTACCGCATGGAAATCACACACGCACTCTGTGCATACGTCATCTTGATCAGCATTGACACGCTCCTGAATGAAAATGGAAACCTGTAATAGACACACTGGGAAATGCAGGTGAACAAATGTTCACAATGAAAAATCTGGCATTTTATTCAGGATGAACTGGGTCTTTACACGGGCGAAAAAAATACAGTTTCTCATTGCCTGCTTATGAACAAGGTTTGTTTCATTCATATAATTTAATGCTGAAAGAATCTACTGTATCTGCAAACAAATCAATTGAATCCATCAAAATGACAAGTAAGGGATAAATAGAGGCAGCCAGTTGTTATCGCAAGAATAAACCTTGACATTGTGATCAGGACCCGACGCAAAGCGTAGAGTTATTATAGTTTTGATTTTAGTTTTATTTATTTTTATTCATATTTTAAATTAACTTTTATTTTTAGATTTTAAGTTTTGGTGTTCATTTTAGTAATTTTTTAGCAATTTTTGGTATATGGTTTTGTCATTTATAATTAATTGGTTTATTTTTAATGTTGCTATATAAGATTAATAAAAAAAGTTTTATTTTAGTTTTTGTTTATTATTATAATTTTACGGCTTTAAACTTAGTTTATTTTTGAGGCAACGTTTCAATTTTCCTTGAGTTATGTTTTTCCAATAATTTTTATGTCAATATTTTATTTGAGTTCAATGAACAGGAACGTTTTCTAAGTTTTAAATTTTAGTAAACTAAAATCATGGGCTAGTTGCACAAAATGGCTCCGGTGAGCTTTTGCGACGCCATAAATCCGCCGACTCTGGCGTCCCAAAAGCTCACCGGCGCCATCTTGAGCAACTAGCGAATTACACGGCTACTTACCTCATAAGAAAAATATTGAGTTGAAAGATTTTATGAGCTCTTTTTTAATGAATGCAGACCTTCCACAATGAAAACCTGTTTACTTTGGTTTTAAGGTAAGACCACTGATCTATATAAATGACTGGATTGCTCAATCCCCAAAAGGTCTATTAAATTAATATGGAGTTATCACATATTAATGATAAAACCGTAGTTTACCAGTCCCCGTTTTTATATCTAAGTCTCACAGTACATTCTTAAAACGCAAATGTCTTAAGGATGTAAATGGTTAATTATTTAAAGTCGGGAATTTTCCTGCCTTGTTAGATATAGAGTGAGTTACGTTCATTTTCCTTACAGTAGCGTACATAACAGATCAGCAGACTATCGAGACACCTCAACATATGACAAATGTGCTGATTCTGAAATCTAAATACAGATACAGGCTGTATATGTTCTTTAAGTCAAGAAGCTTTGTTTCTAAACATTTACACATGTGCCATTACAACAGTGTGCAATACACACTCATCTCCTATACATTGACTTCTATACGTCGCTATTCTGCCCAAAATAAACATAAACATTGGAAAAAACATCAGAAGTAACAATTAATTTAAACACACATGTGAACAAAATATCTCTTAGATCGTCATTTTGACTGCAAGTCAAATGGCGCTCTCTGTCAGTAGGGCATACCAAGATGGCGGCACGATCGCTTCCGGTGGATTTACCTCCTGCTGTTGGTTTAGCGTTCTAGGCACAATCTAGTCATTTATATAGATCAGTGTAAGACACGACGTTCAAATGGCAGAACAGGCAATTTGGTTTAATCAATTGTAAATATAATGTCACACATTTATATTTAACTTTTGTGTAATATTAAACGGTAATATTAAACGGCAAAATGATCTGCAGCATACATGTGTTATTAGTTTTGAGTGGATGTTATCTGGGAATATCAGACCTTGAAATGTTACGATTGGCCAACCAGAATCAAGTATTCTAGAGTACTGTGTAATAAAGTGATATATTTTGCCATGACAGAAAATTTTACAAAAAACATATTTAAAACATACTATGATTTACCATAAGACCACTATTAAACAATTTTAATAGCTGTTACTAAAGTCATGTGATGAAAATGATATTTTCTTTTGAGGGTACAGGAGAATCAAGTCACTTCCTGTTGAAACGAGTTATATTTAGCATATGGCTACGAGCTACGCCATTACATAATGCGTTACAGAAATTAATATTTACAAATATTAGACATGCAAGCCTTATCCTCCTCTTCCTTAGGGCTTAAATGTACCGCTGTTAACGCTTATTTGTTACGAAAACAGTGACCAGACAGAACATGTCCAGTTGTGTTTTCAAAGCTCTTTCCTTTAAAAATGTTCAGATATGAGCCTTAATCTGTCTCACCAATCACTGATCAGTGAACAAAATAAAAAGCAGTAATTTATAGAGACATTGTTATGTTACCTGTCTGCATAAATGCTGGTTTGAGAACTGTTATTATGGCAAAGCCCAGTGCTCTCACAGAATCACAAAAGTATTGTTAACTGCTAAACATGACGGCTCGCATAACTGCTGGGTTATCCATCCGAGGCCATTTGTCATTATTTCAGAAATGCCATTATCTGTCAAGCCCATTCAACCTCTCGCAGTTGGCGACATGCCCTTGCGTGACTGCTGCGATAAGTAACGCAAACTTATCACCTTTTTTATGTCAGATCAAAAGCTTCAGACCTATTGCATGACAGCTGTGGGGGATTTTTTGTCGTACACATTCACTAATGAAGATCACTTATTTGCAAGCGAAAAGAAACAAATGAACTCTTGCTCTATAGGGAAATTATGTAATTTACAACAACGATATCGTTTCAGTTTTACATACTTTAAATAGACTATAGATTTGGCTATACAGTGTCTATTTATTATCTGTTAACTATTTCTTTTACGCCATGACAAAACACCTTAAAAAACAATTTGTCACTCTATCTTAACAGATACAGATGTCTCTTAGCAACCAGAGTAGCCTGTTATTATCTTGTGTATTATCTATCAGCTTTCACATTATACTTTGAATGTTTTACTTCAAAACGTTCTCAAAACCACACATCACACAAAGCCTTTCATATCCACGGCTGACAGTCAAATCGATAAACCAACTGCATATTAATATATGCATCGCTCTATTTTAAGCATCCTTTCAGCTTGGCCAATGTTCATACTGTGCACCCCTACAATGGGGAGACAGATGCATAACTTATAAAGTCTATTTCTAAAGCTTGCTGGGTACAGCGGCGGCTGTCTCCTTTAATGCAGAAGGCCATTAAGCTGGTCTCAGCGGGGGGACACATCATGTAGCCCTGCAGACTGATGATATAGCAGTGGCATTCTTCCTTGCACCTGCCAAACATATTAGGTCAGTCATTCACGGGTCAATTCACTTGCCATGTAAACATGGTACACCTACTGCAGATGAAAAGAGCAGAATATGGAAATGGTTCTCGCATATAGACACTTACTCCTAAAACAACAAATGGGGTAGTCTAGCCTAGGTTTAAAGGGATAGTTCACCAAAAATTAAACATTCATAAAAATTATTTCATCATTTACGTACTTTAAAATATCTTCTTTTGTATCTTGTGTGCCAGTGAAGTAAAGAATGAAATGTAATAAAGAACGTAACCAAACTGGCCCCTGTTGAACGTAATGGATACAAAACCAAAGAGACATTTCTCAAAATATCTTCTTTTGTTTCACAGAAGAAAGAGTGGCATACAGATTGTGAAAAACATGAGGGTGAATTAATGATGACAGGATTTTTATTATTGGATGAACTATCCCTTTTAAGGCGCATTTAAAAAAAACTAAGATAAAAAATGAAAAGCAGTTTTAAAACGCTAACACAATCTAATACTTCTCTTTATGTATTAATAATAACCCCCGCGTGCCCTCAGTGGCTCTAGGCGCGTGATGTAAAATGCTCGATTCTTATTGGACAGTCCGTTTCTTCGCTTTGCGAATGGGGAAAGATTTGTCGCACTAGACGAAAAAAAACCTTCGCTTTTTCGCCACGCGAATATTCGCGGTCTATATGAAAGGCTTCATAAGAATCTATTGTTTTTGTTCCAGAACGTTATCGCGATGAGCATTTTCACCGAATATTCGCGAGCAATCTGAATGGGCCTTAAAGGCGGGGTAACCGATTTCCGAATTACGCTTTAGACCAGTGGTTCTCAAACTGGGGGCCGTGGCCTCCTGGGGGGCCCCAAGATGGTTCCAGGGGGGCCACAGATTTTGTGGCATTTTAGAAATATAGATATTTATCATACATTTTGTGCAATCAAACATCAGAAAAACAACACCACTAACCAAAAGAATTGATGTTTTAGCATTGTTTAACTGAATATTTTCTTGGTTTAATTAAAATTTTAAGTTTAAGATTATAAGTCTTTATTTGGGGGGCCGCAAATCAATGCACTCTACACAAAGGGGGCCTTACAACAAAAACGTTTGAGAACTACTGCTATAGACAACTGAGTCGGGCCAAGTACCAAAACAACCTTGTAGCCAATCCGCAGTAAGGTGCACAGTGCAGCACAGAACGGACATTAGCCGAGCCAAGCGCTGACGAAAGCGAAAGATGGGGGTAGGGGTGTGTTTGTTTTGGTGATTGGAACATCAACAACGGCTAAGAGAAATCGGACACCCCACCTTTAATGCTGTTGTACTTTGTATCCTCAGCTACCCAATGATGAAATCAAACACAATATTCATTCATTCAAACTAAATATTTCAAAACACAGCTGTCTTGTATAGTTAGGAGTCAAAGCAAACAGCCATTTATTCATTCATAAAATAGGAGCGATTATTATTTTTTAACTGGAAAACTTTGTCTTGCATCTGTTCATGCAGCTATCTGTGGAAGGCGGTTATGGAACAACAAAGACGTTTTTAATGTGACTCCAGTAATGGTTCGTGCTTAATAAATATATGCATGCAGTTTGTTGCATTGCTTAAGTAGTATTAATAATTCACAGAAAAATAAATATAAGGAGCCCGTTTACTACCATCCGTCTGTATTTACAGTGATCTTATTAAACGCAAAAGTTTGCGACTCAGACTTAACGTTGCAAACTTTCTATTTTCACACGAACTCAATCAAGCCGATAACTCGCGTGCCAGCGGATCAATAAAAGAGTGCGCTTTCAAACTCACCCGTAGAGCCGCAGATGTTGGAGAGCATGAGTATCACGGTTCCTACGACACCAAGAGCCATTGTCCTTCAAGTGCACTTTTATGGCACCAACATACTTATATGAAACAAAAGGCAAAAATCACAAAGACATATTCTCACTTGGAACATGTCAAACAAAACGAACCCATATATCACAAAAGAGTAAAAACACTCCAAATCACAGTTCAGCTGATCTCTTAGAAAAGTCCACAGCGTCGCGTTACGATAACGCGTCAGTAGTGTCTAACGTGAAAAGCGCGCATCTCTCTATATGAGACGGCATGATGACTTTGCTCTCTATCCGCTGAGCGCAAACTGCAGTGCACCGAGTTCACACAGGCTGTTTTATCCATTCAGCTCATTGGCTTATACTGTATGAGGATGCTCGACTGTGTCGTTCAGCAGAATGAAGAGCTTGGAGCTTCACCAGTCAGTCCGCCAGACCACAGCGCACACCTAACAAATCTTAAAGCGACAGCTTTATATCGCCATCTATGTCATGGGTATTTACTATTATGGTTTCCCTCAAAGGCTTATGCGTTTTTGTAAATATAAAATGCCGTTATAAAACGCTATATCAATGCCTAGTTTTTATTTATGTGCTATGAAAAGTTTTTTCCACACAATATGTTGTAAACACTTCAGTTTCTTTACGGTCTGTGTTTGGTTATAATACACGGATTTATTTATGTTTTTATGTTTTATTAATATTAATTCATATTCATGTTTTATTGTATATTCATTGTATTAAATTACATTAAAACTACTCAACAGTTATTGATTCTTCTTTTAAGTTTGGGCCACATAACATTGGTGTTGTTGCCACTGAAACCGTCTATAGACCACTTCGGATGACGTAAACAATTTGCTGATCCAGAAAAACTTTTTCACTACACAAACGTTTGAACAAAATTTAAAATGTTGAACAAATATCTTTAAGATTCAAATGTAAGATTTAAAATAATAGAAATAATAATTAAAAAACTGCTTCTGGACCAGCGTTTACAATTTGCAAAGTGGTCTATAAAACACTACACTTCTACACTGTCTTCACCAAGCTGACCTAAAATAAATTACATGAGCATTTTATTTATATTTTGTTACACAACAACATTTTATGCAGCTTTGACTCTCACATCAACAGGCCCTCGCTGTAACAAATTGCAGTTTGTTGTGTAAAAACAGGATTATTGCTTAGACCGTCTAGCTAGCTTTTATCAACCATGCACTTCTGATGAATAGATACGTGGCTCTATTTTACAGCAAGCCATTAGGCAGACGTTTATATTTGTATTTCCAATACAATCAGAGCCATCATTGATTGGCCTTCTTAAGATTTACTGGTGCCCTTCTCTAGGGCTTTCCTTGAGCCATGTGCAGTTTTTTTCTTTGCCGCATTGACTTTGTGTCTGTTGTGAAAGACTGCCATTATTGAAGTGAGAAGCGAACATTTGTCTTTCTTTGAAACTCGGAACGGCCGAGAGTCAGAGAACAGACAACAGTTGTGAGCTCAAAGGATACCAACTGTGCAACAAATTGAAATTCTCCTCACCTCGCTTGAGAAATTGCTGTGAGTAATGGCAAACAATGTCTGAGAGGTCCAAACGAAACTCATCAAGATCTCGCTGCATCAATAACAAGTATTTTGAAAGCATGAATTTCCAGGAGCCAGCGGCGGATTCATAGCTTTTTGCTCGCATCAGTAACGACGGCCCTGTCAATAAACGTCAGAGCAATATGCTTTATCTAGTTGCCTCCCTTGGATATCACACTGCATCCTGAAATAAAATAGTTAATTAATAATAACTCCCTTCGTTGGCGATAATAACAGATGGAGAAATGCTAATTTACTCTCGTTCTTTTCGCCGTTACCCAACAAGCTCACTCTTGGTGACATGTTTGTCATTAACATGCACCTACGTGTCAAAGGAGGATGTCAACTATCATTGATTTGCGGTTGACAGACAATTATGTGTTTAGACATACCCAGACCAGTGCTGCCACAAACAAATGATCATCCTGCTATGGTGTAATCAAAAAGAAAGCGAGTCATAATTTCCTTTGCCACAGAAATTTTGCACGCTTAACAAATTGTGGTACATTTCAGACAAATTTGACAGGGGCCGAATGCATCCATTCATCCAATCTAAAGAATATTTATCTCCTAAAAGGTTTTTACTGATTTTTCTTTGGATGTCTTAGATGCAAGAACTACATTTCTTTCTTTCCTCAAAGTTTTTACAAAACAGCTCATATTTTAGTGAAATAAAAGTTGATTTCCCTTCAGAAACAGGAATTGACCCATATTCTATTTTTATCAAAGGAATGCTCAGGTAGGCAACAAAATAAGTCCCACTTGGAAAGCAAATTGCTCACATCAATGTCTATGCTGCATCACCACTGCAGATGTTCTCAATAACCATAAAAACAATTGTAAGACACTTTCTTACCAAAGCAACTACAAATACATGGAGACAAACGCAACACCTAAAAACAATCGTGACCCTGCGAGTCAAGGAAATAACACCTCTGTTATCATCTGCTCTTTCAACAGCCTGTGATCATACACATTGACTCATCTCTGCTCCTTTCTAAAACGGTAGCTGATGGCTGTTGAGTAGTTTTGCACCTGCAGAGATGTTTCCATGTAGTCGTGTAAACACATGGCGCATACAACAGCAGCGACTAAGCTAAAAAAAACAACAATCACTGCAAACCAGAGACACTTATTTGGATTCTTGATGGCCTAAGTTGGCCTTATAGGCCCATGTTTGTGTTTTTTCCTGTCCACAGTTCCTGTTAGTGGCGTAGCAGTGCCATATGGCTCTGACTCTGAGTCCCCTGTGATTCAGGAAAGGGGTGGGGGAGAGAAGCACAGACTGCACGGGTCATTCCAGGGCAGGGTGATCTTTTCACAACAAAAGACCTGCTCCCAGGACGTGCGCTCGAGCAGACATGCTTGATGTGGGGACACAATAGCTTAGTAATGATTTCCTGTGGTTTGGCACACCCGTATAACAGTTCAGTGACAGAAGTGAGGGCGGGGATGTTGGTGTAAGCGTGCAGGGATGATAAATTAAGGACTTTGGGGATGGGGGCCAAAGGTCAGTTGATATAAAAGGGCAGGCCATACACCTGCTTGGCAACATCAATAAAACGGCGAAATGTGACCTCGATTAGACAACAATGACCTCACAGTTGGAAACAAGACTTTTAATGCTGCAGATGCCTTTGTTTTTTAGTCTTCTAAATTATGTGGTTTTGTCAAGGGTACAAACCCATGGGATCATCTGCCATTGCTTATGCATACTATGTAGAAACATAATAAGGATAGTGAGTTTGAGTTCTTGCTATAGAAAATTATAGTAACAGCTTTGATGTTTGACAAGAACCACAAAGCTATAGATTTACTGCCATCTACTGGAGATTCGAGAATAGTTCGGTCAGAAAATCAGCATCAAGGACCTGCTGTATTAGGGATAATTCACCCCTTACAATAAAAAACCCAAACCTGTATGACTATTTTGTGGCAGAACACAAAAGATGATAACTCAAACAATACTGGTCCCTATTGACTTGCATTATGTGAACATAAAACCACTGAGATATTTCAAAAAATATCTAAATTCGTGCTCTACAGAAGAAGGAGACATATACAGGTTTTGAATGACATGAGGGTGAATTTATGATGACAGAATTGTTTTATTTTTTCAGTGAACTATCCCTTTAACATCAATAATAATTCTACATTTATCTACTTTAAACACAATGAAACAGATATTAATATAAAGCATAAGTCAGATTTCTGTTGCACCAAGGTCTTACCCTCTGGAAATGAACTACAGGTATTCTGCTCACAACCACCCTGGGGCCACTCCCAGCTGTTGTCATGGTAACAGCAAAGAAGCCCCTGGAGGCCTCTACAACCATATTAGAAGCTGGGCAAATAAAACTAATCTTGGATAATAGGTTTTGCAAACACTTCAGACCAATGTGAACACACTTTTTTATTTATATTAAAACATTTACATTACTGCATTAAAGTACAGTACAGTACAGTACAGTAAAGCACATCAATGAATGAGTTTCAATGTGAGAGTGAATAAGTAAGATATCTGATAGACTGTAGTTTGGATGTCATACAAACAACATAAATGTCTGTACTTTTAAATGACAAATACTTTATGACAGAGGTAGATACCAAGTGGGACAAACAGCAACATACAGTAGGTATTATCTTTTTTGATAAAAAGACAGCATCATGTCAATAAACTAATAGCCTAAGGGATGACATTAATGTAGCAGTTACATTATATTATTATAAACATCTCTAATCACAAATGATCTGTCCCGATTTACTTTCACATTCAGACTCATTTTAAATCAGGAGCGTGCCCTAAAATATTGAATAAATAAAAATATTTACTCACCACTGAAGTCAATGGCTTTCTCAAAATCCAGGTGTGATATAGTCTTGGCACTGTCAGAAGTGATGATGGTGGATGTTATGCCCATGCCTTTAGGATGTGAGTATACATTTAGCTGAAGGAGAGCTCTGACAAGATGGAGCAGCATCTTACTTCCACTCTGCAGAAACTTTTTTGCTCTTCTCGTCTTAAACATCCAGTGGTGTCCAATGCAACGAATACATCACAATACGTCCATTCAAACAATTCCAAGGTACTAAAGATATGGCTGGCATAAAAAATGAACTTATCTTGTTTTAAGAGCAGAGGTGACACAAATGTAATGTATCTGTTCAAGCTTTTGCCACTGGAGCTCCAGTTTCTCTCTCTCTCTCTCTCTCTTCTCTCTCTCTCTCTCTCATCTGAACAGATATTCCCCAGAGAACATGTTTAACAGATATTAGTAAAGGATCTATAAAAGCATACTTACCAACTGTTCACTTCTTTATTGAGGACCTAATGTATAGGAACAAAATTTAAATCCGTACCCCTAAAAGACTGCTATAAATTCTTAGTAAGAAAAGAAACAAGGAATTTATTTCTGAATGCATCATAAATTACTACCTCCTATCTGTTGTCCCCAAGCATGATGAGATGGTTTTCACAGCTGAGGTTCGTTGTGGGTTATGTTGAGTCTGAATGGCCAGAAGGTAATTAACTATTGTCCCCTGCTATCAGCTGACTTATTGATTTATTTAATACATGGAGCTCATGTGGTTTAGCCTACATCGAACAGATGTTTAATCGGAAGGGATGTGCTCAACTGACACAACGACTTTACCATGGTATTTAACAATTGTGACCCTGGACAACAAAACCAGTCTTTATGGGTCAATTTTTCGAAATTGAGATTTTTACATCATCTGAAATCTGAATAATTAGGCTCTCTATGGATGTATGGGTTGTTAGGATAGGACAATATCTGGCTGAGATACAACCGTTTAAAACTCTGGAATCTGAGAGCGCAAAAAAATCAAAATATTGAGAAAATTGCCTTTGAAGTTGTTAATCAGAGGCACTGTAGCAGGCCACCCACTCACAAAAGTAACATTTTTATATATTTACGGTTTGAAATTGACAAAATATCCTCATGGAACATTAGGATACTTAATATCCTAATGTTTTTTGGCATAAAAGAAAAATCTAGCATTTTGACCCATACAATGTTTTTTGGGCTTTTACTAAAAATGTTCCCGTGCTACTTAAGACTGGTTTTGTGATCCAGGGTCACAATTAATATTGCATTGAAAGCACTGTTAAAGGAGTAAATCTGTTTCCAGTGTAGCTTGCTCGCGCTATTTAAATTGCTACTGGCAAAATCGTGCGCTATATAAAATGTGCATTACGAAGTGTAAAGCTTAAAGAAACAAACAAAAGCATTGCCTTTTAAATCTACTCTAATAGTTCTAAATTTATTACTTCAAAGTTGTCAGGATTCTACTTCCATATATGTTATTTTTCGAATGAAATATATTTACAAACGATAATCACCGCTTTTAAAAAATGAAACGTAAAACGTATAAATGTACACTTGCGCTCTTTTTTTATTGAATAGTAGGCCTAATAAAGGGAAAAAAGATCGGGGTAGTGTACGCTTGCGCTCATCCACCGGCGACTGGAGAGCTTTGACGAAAACATGACGACATTCCCGGTAAGTGACTCTATGGTAGGGGTTTTCAAAGGCCCTGTCCCAAATGGCGCACACTTCATGTGGACTTGAGGTCTCGTGGACTTAAATTGCGCGTGCTCGCCAAGTCTGCGAGTCGGTAGAGTGTCCCATTTGTCTTTTTAGCGCTCATAAAGGGCTCAGCATACTACATTCGAAATCGAAAAACGACTGTCTGTGACCTGATTTCGAACAAAATCTGGTCCAAACCACAATTCGTTTCACTAGTTCGCTGCAGCAAACCAAACAGAACTCTCCGGGAAGTTCGTGTTGGCGGGTAAACACCTTCGAGCCACCATTGGTCCATGGCCATTACGTAATAGGTGGGTGTGTTATGTAGAGCCGCCTGGCCTGGCCTGTGGGAAATAACGCGTCATTTTATTTGCATACGTCATGTAAACCCCGCCTCCAGAAACAAAGGGGTGTTGGATTGTTCGAAAACACTATACCGTCTCTCAACGTTTTCGAGCTTCGTTTTACCCCAAAACGCAGAACGAAAGCGCAATTCGCCTGGACTATGCTGAGCGCCTCCTTTTTGCCCTCGGTGCGGTCTTTGGCGAAGCCTGCAATGATGCAGACTCCACTGAAGTCCCCTACCCAGGAATCCTCGAGCGCCCAATCACAGAACGGATGGGAGGAGTGTCGTGGATGTCATATACGTAAACATGACGAATACATTTTTAAATATATGTTTTGATAAAATTAAAAATAAATGTATTAATTAGTTTCTTATTCGTATTATTGCTTATTTATTTTATATTAAGCCAGCTATTCGAGAATAAAATATTTTAATGCAGTGCATTTTCTTAAGGTAATAAGCCATGTTTTGTTGTAGTTCTATCTACTACATATCTAGTTGTCTCTGGGCTCTGTAAAGCTTAACAACACAGCTTCTGTATTATAGAGAAATATTAAATAACAACATATATGCATATTAAGAACATATTATGCACATTAAATATAGTGTAAACAAATTAATAAATATACAAATTACATTCATGACGTCATGACAAATGAATGCATTACAAACATAAGTATCTATTGCATAATGCTCGGGTGGTATATCAACATATGAAATACAGAACAATAAAAACCGGCAGCTCAAGTCCCAAATAACAACAATGGGACAACAAGTTGTCGACTTCACGTGGCGCTGCGCGGACTGATCAGCGAATGACAACAAAGTACCGCGAGAGTGATTAGAAATCACCGCTTGCTCTTTCCGGCATGATGTCCTCAAGTCTGTCCCAAAAAGCACTCCCATGTACCCTTGTGGACTCGTGCCCTATAGGTCTGCACTTCTTGACGTCACCAAGTGTGGACTTGGAGGAGGTCCACAAGACCGGAGTGCGCCATTTGGGACAGGACCAAACTAACCCTGCGTTCCATTTCGAAGGGCTCATCCCTAATCCCTAAACTTTGACTGCTTTACCCTCCAGAGTGAGAGCTTTGAAGGGTTAAAGGGTGTAGGGGACCAAACAACTGTTTCTTGAAGTGCCCTTCTGCGTCATCATCCTGCACCCATAAGATTTAGATTTTTAGATTTAGATTCAATTTATTGTCATTGCACATGTACAAGTACAAGGCAACGAAATGTGACCTCTGCATTTAACCCATCCAGAGAGTAGTGAACACACATACACCCGGAGCAGTGGGCAGCTATCACTGCAGCGCCCGGGGAGCAAGTAGGGGTAAGGTGCCTTGCTCAAGGGCACCTCAGTTGTTACCCGCCGGCCCTGGGAATCGAACCGGCAACCTTCTGGTCATGAGTCCGATTCTCTAACCATTAGGCCACAACTGCCATTTGTTATAAGGAGGCGGCATCACCACGCAAAGAATCTGCGCAAAGAATCATGGGAGCCCGAAGTGAACATAAGTTGTACCCTTCGAAATCCTTCATTCTGAAGGGCCCTTTGAAGTGGCCAGTTATGAGCACTTCGGTTTGGAACGACCCTTCAGTATGGCGGCCATGATTGCTGTCACTCCGAAGGGCCCTTCGGAGGGCGATATATCCCAGTTGGAGCGCAGGGTTAGGCTTCGTCCAAAACCCCCCACTTGGGGTCCTTGCACTTGACCACTTGACTACTTTCATGACGTATTTCCTGTTTTTGGTGTTCTAGTGGGCGTGAAGATCCCAAGTGAGCATGTAGTATTTCTAACCCGATGGGGACACACTTAGCAAGTGCAAACATGTAATGGTAATTAATGTGGTGTTTCTAATTATGTGATAAAAAGCAGTTTTATATTATATGTAATATCTAATTATATAGTCAAGTAAAATTAATTTTCATAATGCTTTATTTGTATTGTATCAAAGCAGCTGTACCCAAAAAACAAAACACATGATTGCCAAACATAGAATAAATAAAGAAGATATAACCTTAAAATCACCATGACATCAAACAGGAAAGTTCTAAGTGTTTTACACAGTGTTTAATCAATTTTCCTGTTTGATTGCATGGTCAACGCGCTCTCAAGTGTCCAAGACCACAAGTGGGGGTATTTAGACGCAGCATAAATGATGCCAAGGACCCCTATATAATGCTGCCTTCAGGTGCTCTCGGAAATTTGATAATTTCCATTTATGATGATTCCGAGCTGGTTGTGCTCAGCTGCTTTGTTATTGGAAAGAATAGAGGACACCAGGGGCCCGTTTCAGAAAGGAGGTTTAGTGAAAACTCTGAGTATATTAACTCTGAAATGAGGGACTCTTGGTTTTCCGTTTCAGAATGTGAGGTATGTCAAACCCGAGAAAGCGGGGTAACTCAAGCCCGTTTCTAAATGAGAGATAACTTATACTCAGAGTCAGTAACCATAGTAACTTACTCTGTGAACTGGTCGGGAGCAGGTTTTCTTTGGTAAATCCAGAGTTTCTTTCGATCTCCTCCCCCTTTTTAAAGTGCAAGTGGTGTACCTCATTCATTCTTTCATTAATACAGTCATTCATGGCACGCATTTTGATCACACAGAGACCATCTCAGACTAAAATGTCATATGTGCTTTTATAGAGGATCCTGTATGTGAAGAGGCTGCATTTATTCATAGGAATGTTCTCTGATTTCAAGAGAGGAATTTAGGACCCGAGTGGAATTTTGTCATTTCCCTGTGCATTTTTTATTAAAACTGTACCATTTTTCTTTACAGTGAATTAGATATATCAAAATATATCTGATCCATCCTTACAACAATAACATTAGCCATCGTGGCCGTGTATTACATCAGAGCACAAATGGTAGTTTTCTATGGAGGATAAGAAATGACTTAATAAAGTGCATGAACAGAGAAATTAATAAATACATGCAAATGCAGAAATGAAGTGATAAAGATAATAAACAATTAATTTAGACATGCAGCCATTCCTACCCAAAACTGCTCCGAGCAGGGTTCAAACCGATGAACAGTCTGATTTTGACATGAGAGTCTGACACACTAACAAGTGTCCTATATTCACCATGACATATTAGACATCTCACTAGAGTATCATGAGGAGTTAGAACATAAGATTTTTTTTTATTTCTGATTTATTTCTGTTGTTTCATTCATTTATTAATTCATTTACTGATTAATTTGTTTGTTTATTGGTACATTTATCTTTTTTTCAATTTCAACTTTCAACTAAGTCATTTACATATTAAAGCACATTTGTAAATCCACTGTATGCAGAGCGGAAAAGTGTTTCTCGCTCTCAAGCGCTTTCTGCCGCCATGTTGCTTTTTTTGGTGCCGTTGTCATGGTGAATCGTAATTTCGGAGCTCCATTGATAATGGCTTGTCGTAGTTGCAGTGCAAGCGCTTAACTCAAGGTAAGTCTGCCCAGAGTTAATAGAACTAACTCAAATTAGCTGTTCTGAAACTAAAAAGTTTCGCATCTCGGTGTTAAACAACTCAGCGTTCACATTTTAACTCGGTGTTGGTTGAACCTCCTTATTGAAACGGGCCCCAGGGCTGCGTGGTGGTGCGGTTGAACACCCTGTTGTGATGACGCAAGAGTTGAACTATGGCAGCTGAAAAGGCAATTTTTTGTGCTCTTTTTTGAAGAATTTTCGGAGCCTGATGAAGTCAGTATAAATACGTGTATAAACATGCAGTATGCTTCAGATGGTTATTCATATATGTAAATATGTACTAATTTAACGACAAGTCAAGGCAATGAAGCTGTTGCGGAAAAACGAATAAATCATATGACCCAGCAGAAATACTTCTCCCATTCGCCATGTTAATTGTGTAAGGCCCGCCCATCTCGGGAACTCGGGTATCAAAATTATTTCCCAACTTCCCAGTGGGAAACGCGACATCAGAGGGCGTTCATGTGCAATTTTTTCTCCGGAAACTCGTATTTCCGATAATTCCGAGAGCACGTGAAGGCAGCATAAGATTTAACATTTGTCAGGGTCCCCTTACTAAAATACACATATTTTATGCTATCTATAATTTCATGTGTAAACAAACATTTAAACTGTTTTAGTAAATATGATGTTATAAAGACTAATATTATTAATATTATTTCTGAACTTAAATCGTTGGCTACACTTTCACTTGGAGTGCGAAAAAAGGAACTATGGTGAGAAAAACTTGCTTAGAAATATACACATATAAACAATTCTGGAAACTATGCATAGATGACCACTTAGAAATGTAACAATAATAATGTTTGATTTGTATTTGTTTTCCTGAAATTTTCTGGGCACCCCTTGCAATATTCTGGAGGCCCCCTGTTTTGAAAAACCCTGCTCAAGGGGATCTATGGGTATGTCTCGCAAATATCCATGGTAGTCTATCTGTAATTTTAGTGAATTTCAGTGAATGTGAGAACTCTGAAATGGGAGAGTGGGATAACTTTAAAACAGGCGAACTTATAGGGAACGGAATAAGACATGCGAACGTTTTTTTATTACTTCGATTCACCATTTGAGAGACAAATAATAGAAATATAAAATATGACCCCAAATAGAGTCCGAGTGATTCTCGTGAGGATGGCTAAAGTTCTAACGTTTTTTTTACTTTTATATATTTGATCGATTATGTATAACATTAGTAATAAGTTTGCTTTTTAAAAATCAATGATTTAATAGTGATTCCAAATGTTTAACATTAATATAGGTTATACTGTACTTTATATTTATATATTTTATATTATGTACTAAATTGAAATTATATTTTGAGTTGCTTATGATATTAGTTCAGTTGCTAAATCTTTATACAGAAATAGATCTGCTAAACATATTTCGAGTCTTTTAACCCCTTTACAACTAGGGATGCACCAATACCTACCAAGCTCATGTACTCGTAATGACACACCGATACCAAAGACCGATACCTCACGTAACATACATAGAGCCCTATGATTTCCGCAATGCGGAAAACGCGGACGGAATCCAGGAATCCAGGCATTTCCTAACAAGAAATTAGCGCTGAACAGCTAACGTAACAGTTAACGAAATATTCAGATACTGTTTAAATATGTATTCTGCTTGTTTTGCGTTACCGTGTGTGAAAGAGTGGTGCGGTTGCGTGTACTAAACGCATTGTGCTTGTGGAGATTTCAGCGCCAGCGTTTCACTGCACGAGGACACGAACACATAAACACTATTTGCGGCGATCCGTCAAAATAAAAGTCCCGTTAACTTAAACAAACGCTCTATGCGGCGTCCCGTCAAAATAAATGTCCGTTTCACTTGAACAAGTTATAATACACTCACATTTTACCACACCACCCCCCTTAGATTTTTTATAATTTGACCACAGAGTATATTGTTTACTTTAGTAAACTGAAGTAAATGTGCTAGTAAAATTGTGCTACTTATCTTAAAAAATAGAACTTGATTAAAAAATAGTACTTAAATTTAAGTAGACCTAAAAACAAAAGAAAAAAAGAAAATGTACCAGTAAGATACTGGTTTATTAACATTATTGTACATTATACAGACATCGGTTATAGGTATCGATATCGGCAAGTACCAGAAAAAATATCTGTACTCGTACTCGGTCTTTAAAAAATGGTATTGGTGCATCCCTATTTACAACTTATTGTCTTGACAAACACCCATCAAAAGCAATGGCCTTTCCTGTATACAGTGAGTATATAGTATAAAGTGTGCAAGAGATGACTGTGTGGATGTTATTTTAATCTCTGAGTCCTTTGCTATTCAGTGCTCACATACTCCATATATCTTAGTGTACATGAGCTCCGCTGGGTCAAGACCTCTAGATTTAAAATGTTTTGGTTTTATAGTTGTGTAATACCACCAGCAGCTATAGTTTTATATCAGCAGATTGTTCTACAGAGTTGGTTAAAGGTCAGTAATTCTGTGTTTTTTTGTCTTATAGTGTAAAGGGATTTAAAACTATTTATTGTTTGTTCAGATTGAAATAGATAATCTTATCCCAACTCAAGCATGTAAGAAATATCTCCATATGAACAGCACTGATAGCAAACAGACTCATTTTCCAATCATTCTAATGACTGAGTTCTTTATTCCAGCAACTGGAATGGGGTGAAATTAGTATATGCCGCCACTAGGTGGCAGGAAAAACATAGTTTAATCTGTGAGTGCTGTGTTAAATCTACAAATCTAACTTTATTATCATCTCATTTATTTTTTGAACCAAGATATTCCCTTTTCAAATAGAAAAACACCTGTGATAACTCTTTGAAAGCATTTCTGTAGAAGACACAAAGGGTATGTTGGAATTCATAATGGCATCTTTATTTCAAGATCATGATGTAGGCTTTAAAGAACACCTTAAATAACACAAATGCAGTGCATTATATAATTAGGACTCTATGTAGTCATTTTTGCTTGGGCATAAGAAAGCACTTCCAGTCTTCAGCGTGCAAGTAACCTGTAATGTACAAGTGGCTTTGACCAAATTACTTTTCTAGTGGTCATCAAGCAATGCTAAATAGTAGTGTTGATAAATGCTCAAGATGCATGTAGCTAATGGTTGGCTTCATGGTGAGAAATCTTGGCTTAATCTATAGTAGTCTAAATAGATGGATATGGATAAATTAATTTTATATCAATTTATTCTCTAGGCGAAACCAAAAGAACCTGACTGCTGCAGCAGCTTATAGCATTGACCGCACTAAAGAGCATTTTTGGCATAGGGATGTGCAGGTTGTGCCATCTCCCTCTTTTGTTTCCACTCAGTATGCTAAAACTAAAACATATTTTCAAAAGTGTTTTTTACTCTGCTATACCATAAAATGTATATTTACATTGCTACATTGTCAAGAAAATGCAGCTCATTTGTACAATATTTGTAGAGCTCTATTTTTATAAGACTATTTTTTCCTTTGTGCCAGGCACGTACCTGTAGTTCAAGTTAGACAATAAACTGAGAAAAGACTATCAAAGACTCGAGCTCGATGCAGAGTTGCATAAACATAGCCGCTAAGTTAAGACTGTGTCTTAACAACCAGTCTCACTGACTAGCAATTAGTCAGGACTAATCAGTCTTTTCAGATTTCAATTAGCCCAATCTACCTTTTTATGTAACTGACTTAAAGAAGTTATGTCCGTTCTTTAAGAAAAAAAATGAGATGACTAACTTGTAAGACTAGTCTAAGCAGTTTATGCAACCGTCCCCAGTACCCAATAATTGAGCGGCCCTAATGCATGAACTTCTGATGTGTTTCTATGGCAACCGGCCAGTCGGATCGACTGAGAATGAGAATTAGCTTTGCTCAGGGTCCGTGTATGCTTTATCCTGTACTTATTAGCCGCCTAATATCACAGACCGACATGTCACATCACAATATATGCTGCAACAGACTTGAGACACGCAAAGTTTAAACTAGACAATTAGGTGGATAAACAAAACCAAAGTACAAAATGGTACAATACAAAAACCAATAAAATATGTCATTAAATAATAATAATCTGTAACAATTTAAAAAGTTTTGCATGCGCTGAATTGAAGAAATTGTGGTGCGCTCGTCAGTCACACCTGTAGGCAGAAGGGGGCGGGGCTTGGCGCAGATATACGCGGGAAGGCAGTCAGTCTCTCTCAGGTGACTGACGGGCTGCATATCGACCTAGAACAGCAATAAACTTCAATGATAAATTAATGTTCTTAATCTCCATGAAATTAGAAAGAGGGAAGACAACTTAAAGAACAACCGAAGCTTTCTAAAGCTCTCTTTTCAAATGCCATCCACTCCGAAGATGAGAGAAGAGGCAGACAATGGATTGTCGCGGTTGAGTAAAATCTATGGTTTTACAAGAGAAAACATTCATTTTTAGTGGGCAGAGAAGCCAGAAGGAAAGCGGTGGACTGTGACCGTGACTAGATGAGTGTCGCTCGGGCGCGCACTTCATGAGGGGAGATGGAGATGCTGTTCTGGAGACCTCTAACATTTCTGTTTCTCACCTTATTGTGGGTGTTATCAGGTAAGATTATTGAAAAAAAGAAACAATAGTTAACTGTTCATAAAGTAAAAAAAAAAATTCTCGTACGCCTCCATTTAATGCTGCGTTGGCAAACTAATTAAGTGAAAGTTAAGAGGGACTGTGTTACCTATCACAAATCGTTTAAAACTGTACATCTCACACGATATAACTTAGTAGGGCTGTGCAAAAATATAGATACATGTACTGTAACTATCGCAATATTTGTTTTTTCGATAGTGATACTTCTACTATCGATAATGTTTTAAAATCATGTCATATACATACGGCCAAAAGTAAGTGGAAGCGAGCATGGCGAAAAATATAAGATCGCTTCGAGCTCTCAGAGCTGATGTGTGGGTGTGCTTTGGTTTTCAAAACAAGTCATGGAGTAATGCGTTATATAAAATAATGCTGTTTGTAGGCTTCGCAAGTCATGACACAAGTCACTTGGCTGCAGTGCATTAGACAAAAAGTTCATTAAGAAAAGTAACAATGACATTTATTGTGCTTTCACGGATGTGACACCAGCGCATTTACAGCACGGATGAATCAGGGGTTTTACACTGCCCATGTTCAGTGTTTTAACTGTAATGCACCACAACAGCCAGTGACTTGCGTGACCCACCTTATTCCCCTGTGCTACCCACTTGAGGGGGCAATCCACAGTTTGAGAACCCAAACCTCTGATCTAAAGGTCCATGCATCGCACATCATGGCCACTCTGCAGAGGTAAGAGATGTTTTTACACTTATCCTTACAGAAAACCCCCGATGGTGCACAGCATGTTGTATTTCTAGCTCTACTTTTTACATTTTCTATTTAAAGTATTGCAATATATCGCAAATGTGTATCGTATCGAAATACATAGCAATATATTGTATCGTGACCCATCTATCGTGATATGTATCGTATCGGGAAGCACTTGCCAATACACAGCCCTACGATATAGCCTACTGTTAAATGCATACATGTTAAATGTTATAGTTAGGTGTGTTAACATGTCTGAGTTAGTGGAGATGTGATGTAATATTTGTGTATGCAGAATTCTACTTAGTTAAGTAATGTGTATGAATGACAAAACATAATCACTAACAAACTAAACAAATGTGTCATCTATACGAACTTATATATTTTGAATGAATATTGAAAACCTGCTTTCATTATTCATTTTTCTTTTTATAACCCCAAATGTTTCAGACGTATAGATATGTATCTTTCTATAGCAGTACCGTAATAATGTGGTAAAGTGTTGATTTTTACCTCAGAGCTACATCTCGTCAACACAAAAGATCTGTTTTAGGCAGCACCTGAAAGCAGTGTACAGTTTCAGGCATTGTGATATGCCCATTGTCCAGACTAATCTTCATCAATCCTTAAATCAGAGGAGCTTGTAATCCAATGAATTACCTTGACTTTTTCACAAGCAAGGACAAGCGACAAATTCACTCTCAGTCCATGTTGACAAGATTAAACTGTGTCATTGTGCCGCAGTGCTTCATTTGCAGCTTTAAAACTTTGGAGTATGATGCTTTTTTCCCCTGCACATGGACGTAAATAGGGGTTGTAAAAATGTTTTTTTTAAGCACTCTCTCCTTTTATTCATTTTGACAGCATCTAAATCGAACAAAGGAGCTGGTAATGTCCCTCAATAAATATAATGAGGCAAACTTGCTAGATAATTATAAATTGATTAAGATACGACAAATTACAGTAAGGTTAAAACAATAGCATCGAAAGTCGCAATTTGTACTTTATGTTCCGAGATTAAGGTTCAACATAATACATTGACTTTTTGTATTACGTTGTTTTCCTGAAATGTTGTCAGCCATATCCAAGTGGTATTTGTTGCTTTGTCAGGGTTTTGTTCTGTTTTAGACAGAGTAAGTTGCTGATGTGGTGCGGTTTTCTGTACCTTTGGGAAAGCATGTTTGAACAGTTGACATTATGGAAACAACTCCATTTAGTGTTGGATCGTGTTGCCGCAGCTTACAAATGCTTTGTTGTTGTTGAGTGACCCAGAGAACGGCACTATTACTGTTTATGCTGCCTCTCAAAATTCATCAAATACATCACTCATTTACTGTACGTGACTCAAACCTGATAGACCTGAAGGTTTGAAAGGCGAGTGAAGACCCTCTTAGTCGATATAGGCAGTGCGCCTTTTTTATCATTAACACGAAAACACTGTCTTTCAAAACCAAAATTATCCAAGATTAAAATAACAAACGTTTATGCATTTAACACTTTCATGCATGAATTATGATAACCTCACTCAGGATTAGTTGCCTTTTTTCCCACTTTGTCCAACATTTTTATTTTTAACTTGATTGGTGATAGGATGATGGACTGGTGTACGCTTTAGTGGCTGATGTTCAACTATGCCATCAAAACCCATGAAATCGCAAAAAATACTTTTTGGATAGTTGTCAACTGTAATGACCTTTCTGCGTGAAAATGTTGAGCATATCATCCAAACCAAGAACTACACATTATACAAACTTTCAGAAACAAAGCTACTAGAGAGAAATCAGATATTTTTGAGCATTCAAAATGCTCAGTTGTGGGCTCGTCAGATTCTGAATTACATTTACTTACGGCTGATCCTATGTTTGACTAAATAGCTTAGATCCTTAAAACGATATTTCAATCAAAAATTAAAACTGTGTCATCGTTCTCTACCCCAAACCTGTATGATGAAATTTCTGTTTATTATACAATGGAGGTGAATGGGAACTAAAGCTGTCGATCTCCCTTTGAGTTCCACAGAAGACAGAAAGTCATGCAGGTTGGTGGTAAATGATGCAACACGAGGGTTAGCAAATGACGACAATTTTGATGTTTGGGTGCTTTGATAGAATGTTGAGGGCCAGCCAAAACGGTATCAGAGAAGATGAGTGTTAAAAATTTGTGGTAAAAAATGTGGTTTCTCAGGGCACAAAACCACCTGTAGTAAACTGTGATTTTCAAACAAACAGCTTCATCCTCAGTGAAAAGCCGGAGGAGAATCAATGCTTGTAATTGAGTGCGGATCACTGGGCCTTCACAACAGAGATCATTAGAAACGGTAATGCTCACCTACCAGAGGCAATTATGTTTGCCCCCTGCACAGCAAAGAACATTCAATACTGGCAAAAAATCGATGTTTTAAATCTTTAACCCTGCCACAGGTCTATTGTTGTGATCAATCTTTTGATTTGTATTGATACAGATCATTACAAGTCATTGTGCAGTAGCTATGTGCCTGGCGTTTTGGATTTTTTGTCCAAACTGTACTGTAGATTTAGAAGTATTCATGGCTCATACTGACAACCATTAGAGTTGAGCTCACATTCATTTGTCAAGATGATGTCATGACATATCTGAGACAAGAGACAGATTCAGCTCTCATTAATTCTTTAGAAGAGCCGCAGCTTCTCCCATAAGCCCTGCCACATCACAGCTGCAGCCCTTTTGCCCTCCCCGTCTCTGCCACCTGCAGAAAGTAATGCTGTGAAGAGAATGCCCCATCCTAACAGTTTTCGCAACATAATTCTCATATTACGAAGCGACTCTAATTGCGATCTTTGTGAACTCGTATGCAATACCGAAAGCTGATGCCAACATGTTGGCACTTTTCTTCAGGTTATATAAAATGTAAACCACACACGTTGCCCAGTTATAATCCCTAGATAGAGTCCGCTGCGTGTTCAGAGATGCCGATGTGATGCCTTCCTGAGCGTAGGCGAGGACAGCGCTGTTTTACGGCAGGTGTAAGTCGGAAAAGTGGATGCAGTAATGAGGATCTCAGCCATCTAAATGAGGCCATGGCTGCTCTGGACACACTACTGTGCACCTGTGTGGGCTTCAGAGACATCTGGGAAATTGCAAACTAGCTGACCACACACTCTTTGTATGCTTTACAATATGCTAGGTACTTCTATACGGGCTCATCTGAGCTCTACATTACATGTGGTGTTACATGCGACTGTCTTTTATTATTTATGCTTTTTGGAACAAAAAGATATGAATATATCAATATAACAAAAATGATATGAATATATCAATATGAAACTAATTAAAAAATAAGTACAGAGGAGAACAAAAATACATGTTTTAAAAAATAAATAAATAATGATTAAATTCACTGAGGTTTCAAAAATTTCAATATATGCATAAAATAAATAACTGAAAAAAATCACTTAAAGGAAAAGAATCATACCACTGTTTTTAATGTAAATAGCATACTAAAATTAGGTTGTTCGTAAACAAATATATGTCTTGTAAGGACTATAATCGTGTTAAAGGGCCGTTCGCACTATGTTGACAATAACAGAATAGAATAACTTTATTGTCATTGTTGCGAACAATGAAAAACTGCTCTTCAAACAATTAGCAATTCGCAAAGAAAAACAGAGGCTTTTGGTTACATTTAATATATAAAAACTGCTTTCATTTTAAAACACTGACGGCAGAAAAATGTATTTATTTCATTTACCAAGCCTACTTTACACTAGTTAAAGATTTTTAGAAGATAACTTTTCTAATATAATGTTTATTTATTAAAAAAATTATAGATGTATTTCCAGTGCACTCCAGAAAAGTGTTCTTAATGTGTTCTTAAAAGTCTAATAGGTCTCAAGACAGAAAGCATTAAGTGAATGATCACAACAGAAAGACAGGATTTTAACTGTGAGCAGCGTGCACCTGAAGTGGTTTAACCAAAGGAAATGATTCACAATTTATCAGCTTTAATATATCGGTATCACTTTCAAGGTGGAATAGGACATAGCCAAACAACATACAGGTCTGTTCAGTGCCTAAGACCATTTGGGAGTATGTTAGTTTAATCGTACATCAGCTCAAAAAATCGCTCTGTGAAAGTAATCCCATTGTTATTGTTTTTTTATCTTTTGTGGTGGAATCAGCTATTCTCTTACGTCAATTTTTTTACGCTTTTATCTTTATAATTAGTTATCATTAGCACACTGTTTTTGCTTAAACGTTTTAAGGCGAGTTTTGTTTTAAGGGAAGTAATCCTTGTTACCCTTCATATCCAAGTGGGGATGACAGGATGCAAATTTTTTAGGTGGTGTGACCTGGATTTAGAAGGGCCAGACCTGGTCGAGTGAGGCTAATAAGGGCCTAGAGGATCCAATCCGGCCAGCCACCTCAGAATACACAGGGAGCAGCTGTTGCACCTAGCAGATTAACGCCACTGAATGTTTTAAACTTGCTTCTGCCTTTCCCTCTCACTCATTCTCTGAACTGCCAGACTGTACAGAAGTCCGTTCCCTTAGCTTTTATTAACAGAGGAGCACAACATTTCTGCCCCATCTCTCCTGAGCTCTTATTAAACCCCCCCACCCTCTTGCTACATCTGTGCAGCTGTTCCACATCCATCCAACCTTCATCACATTCGTTCTACGTCACAGACATCTTGCGAGTGGGCCCCGTGTGTTTAACTCTTATTTATAAGGGCTTTTTATTACGCCGCCCCTCAGGTAGTAGGAGCAATTACTCTGATGTGCCCAAGGATGAGAAATGGCTATGTGGGATAATATCAGAGGTGGAGGAGGTTCAGCCGCGCGGTGTGCACATCACCTGCAAATGTAATTAGGGAGAATAATCAACCGTGATGGGGCCGAGATGACAGTCGGTCTGTGAGGGGCATAAATGACTAGTTCATTTAGAATTCCCAAAAAAGCAGTTGAGTTAAAGATGCAAAAGCAGTAAATATTAAATGCCTAATGATGTGAGATCATATTAGTTATGATGGCTTGTTTATGTAAGCCTGTTCTTGCTTGTTTTGTAGCTGTGTTTGGTTTCCCCCTTCTTGATTGTCTCATTAGCTTTTGTGTTCTTTGTATTATGCTAACAGGATGATCTTGCTTGATATTTATACTTATAAACTGCACTTGGATCCCAACCTGTGAAGTTTCAAGACCTTATTTGTGACAGCAGAGAGGGGTTCTTTTGAAGATTAGACCTTGGTATTACATTGAAAGTTGTTCGGATGAGTGTTTTGGTCGGTTCTTTAAAACAGAAGTGCATGACTTAGAGTAAAAATAAAGCACTGTATACTGTATATACAGACATACATTTCTTCCATAATGCATCTGTGATTTCAAAGCAAATGAGTCTAGCCAGAAATTTGTTGTCATCTTCAAAGTTCTGTTACCCTCTCATTTCTGTGTCAGTTCTCAATTTTCCCCAGTTTGGTTGCTAAATTGATGTATTCCCAGTTCCATGCACAGAGTGGCATCTGTGAAACCTGCTTGGACCTGATAAGCCCAGATCCAGTCTGTGGAGGTTTGGAGTGCTCTACATTTTAGTGTGGAAATTGTGCTGCTGTGATCGGGTCCAGTGCTGTTTATTAACCATTAATCATCTGGCCTTAATATCTTCATTGTTAAAGTTTGTAATATTTACTAATAAAGAGCGGTAAAAGCAATCTTCAGTTTCCATAGTTACAATATATTTCATAACACCAGCCGCAGGGCAATTTGAGCTGGAAAAAGGGTCGTGTGTTATGATAAATTGGAACTTTCTGTTGTAGTTAAGAGGGAGCAGAATATGAGTAGAGCAGCATTCACAAAAAACAGCTTTAACATAAACTTGTTGGGCGAGCCTTGATTTCATTTTTCCTGAAATGATTGAATCGTGTCGTGTCTATCTTGTCTTTATTAGTAAATATTACACAATTTCCACACTTTAAAAATGTGACCCCCCTGGTGCCAAATAAAGTATGCCTAATGTTTGGAGAGCAAAGAGCATTTAAGTATCTATTGTATCTATTAGCCTATGCATTCCTATCAGAGAAGCTTAACAGTAAAAAGTGTTATATATATATATATATATAGACTATAATAAATGAAAAATAATAAATATATATAATATAATAGGAAAGACGGAGTTAACTGCTCACCAGAGAATTTTTATTGTAAGATTCGCTTACTATTTAACTATATTGTATACTAGCTTATGTTGGTGATATCCCATAGTATGATAGTATGAAATATGAATAGCTCATGCCAGTACATTTATCATGGCCGCAGAAAACGCTGTAGATTTTAAAGTGAACGGATGGCATGATCAATTATTTAGGGAACATGTTGCCTCGTCAGATAAATTGCAATGTGTGTACGCTTATGAGAAATTCTGTTGTTTGAGGGGATTTGTGAAGGGTATGTGTTATTCTTTTTCATTTCAAATAATGAATACCTCCAGGTATATGAAAAATAGGGCATTTAAAATGATTTCTTTTAGGCCAAAGGATATCTATCTGTTACGAGCGGTGAATTCTCATTAAGTTCAGTTCAGTAGGCAGTTGACAGGCTAGTCATATAGAGCAGTTTTTAAGCTTAACGTCTTCGGTTTTCCTGTTTTAGGAATTCTTATCTTTTTTAATTCTGCTGTTTTCTGTAAAAATGAGAAGTTGTAGATAATGGATGTCCTATTTTAGATTGGTGTCTGATAACATGTCCATAACATGCAGCGGAGATCCTGGCATAAGAATCTTTGAATTAATGCCTAATGCAATTGTTCAAGGAATTGGAAAGTCACAGATTAAGAACCGTTCTTCGGTAAGGCCTTGAATGTGCATGTCTCTCTTTCCTGTAAAGACAGGTTGGGCTGGTAATGGGATTATGGTGTGTAGAAACGGCTTAGCGACCTGGTCTGAGGAACACCATGCAGCCAATCCCCAAAGGATCAACAAAGTGCCCCAGGAAACAGAAATCACAGGGAATGTTTATCGTTGACTCAGACACCAATAAATCATTTATTCTAATCGTACAAAATGCTTATTATTTTTCGAACAACAGCAACCTTTTGCTGTAATTCCAGTTTACACTAGCAAGGAGTCGACAAGCCAATGCAATTTATGTCTTGCATATACATGTGTATATATATATAAAATAATATATATACAGTATATATTAATATGATGCAATTGGTCCAAGCATATAAACCTATGGTAAGGTCATAATTTTAATACAACACACAACTAATTTTCTTGGCCAGTTCTTCTGTTGCCGTGATGGATACCTGCAGATTCTTGCAAATCCTTCTGCTATACATTCAGATAATAAATAGTCTTGTGTATTTGTTTCAGCACAATGCCGTCCAATATTTCTTATTGCTGTGGTTACAATTTACGCAGAAACAGGTGTTCCATTATAACAGTAATTTAATGCAGCATTTCTCAACTAGTTTTGCTTCAGAACCCATTACATTATTGGCACCCCAACACAGTAGCAGAATTGTTTACAGAGGTAAACAAACGTTTCCTTAAAATCTGACATTGAAATATACTGTAATAACTTTATTAGGAACTACATAGGCCTGTCAATGCTAAATTAATAACTTGACATGAATAGAATGAAGGAGAAAATGGACAATTACATTTAAACAACAGCAGAATCTAACATCATTGCCTGTTTAACACACACCTTACAAGTGTCCTGTTTTAAAGATGTATTATCTACATTTAGCATTAATTCTAGCAGCCTTTAAAGCATGGTCTGATAATTCCCTTTCTTCTACTCTAGCTCATCCAAAATTATAATTCTGCTGTAATTTACTTGATCTGTTGTCATTTTTTATATTACACAGATGGGTCCCAGGTTTGGTTATATGTTTTGGAAACGTGTGCATCATAGTTGTTGATTCCTTGATTGATTGGTGTATTGTATGTTTATGCATGTCTAGTGACTTGCTAAATGCTGTGTCCAGAGATAGAGGGATAGAGATGCATTTTCTGTGCCTCTCTGATCTAATTTAGTGCTAGTAATTGTATCGCCTGACAGATTTAAACAAAGTCCAGCGTGAAAGTTGTTTGGCTCCTTCAGTGGGTGGAGTGAGGTATGCTTTTTAATATTTGAATGATTTGCACAATTTGCAGTAATGTAGATTAATTGAATTACATGAGCGTTACTACAGAGCGAATGTAACCTTCAAATCAAGGGTTGCTGTAGTTTTTCCAACATAACGTACAGAATGCCTTGTGCCTATATATGTGCTGTATACAGTATATATGTATAGTTAAAAATAACACTTTTACAGAATTAAGTCTTCCAAACAAAATGCTGTAATGTAAATAATATTGTTATTTTTAAAGGTTGTTAAGTCTAGGGTTTTAAGGTTGTTAAAGAGTATTTGGTGGGGATACACAGGTGCAAATCCCATGGGTCTCGCATTTTCCTCTCCTCTCTCTTTCTCTCTTTTACTTTTTCTCTCTTGCACACATAAACACATTCTTAGCACATTTAAAGAGGATTAAATCCCCAAACCTTATAATCGCACTTAGTGTCTATAAACATTACTCACATGTGATGATGCAGTCTGGTTAAACAGTCCCTCAGCTGGACAGAGCTCTACTACTGCTCATGCTCAAACCTGTCTCAGTCAGCGGACTGACTGGAACATGTAAGAGTAAACCAATTTCTTCTTTGTAATTGATCTCAAAAGAATTGTAATATGTACAGGTAAATAGTTTGCATCACTTGTATAACTGCAGTAACAATGTTTATTCATCTCATTCATTCAACTCATTACTATGTTTTTCCATCAAAATGCAGCTTACCTTTAAAAGCAAAACATACTACTATACTTCTAAAATGAAATATTCTAAACTCCTATAAAGGCTTGCGTCGACATCCCCCAATGCATTGAACTCTGCAGAGCTGACAGTTCAGGCACAGCACAAGTCAAGCGTATCTCATTACTCAATTTCAACTTTGACCCCACCGCCAATGATTACCTGACAATATGCATGATGTACTTGTATCATTACAGGGCAGGATGGGCATGAAAATCTACAATGGGGGACTGTCATGGTTCTGCCACCAGACCAAGAAAGACATGACATGAGGAGGCAGAATCATGACAGAACCTCATGTTTAATGTGGAGAGAGGCATTTTTGGCCCTTATGGCTTGCCATACACTCTCTCCGGTCTCGTCTTTGTCCCCGCCCCCTCATTTCCTCATTATTGATTGTTAATTATTTCATGCCCCATAGCTGTCCCTCTCTTGATTTGATCCCTTTATAATGCCCTCGTGTTTTCTGTCCTGTGCTGGTTCATTGTGATTTGTTTGGTGAGTCCATGTGCCTTGTCAGTCTAGTCTAGTCTAGTCTAGTTATTTGTAGTTCATGTCAAAAGTTAATTTTAGTCTTGTTTAAGTGTAGTTAGTCTTAGTCCTGTCTCGTCATGCTATTATTTTCCCCTGTTTTGTTATGTTACCCCCTCGTGGGTTTTTGGTTTTGTATTTATTATAATTAAACGTCTTGTTAACCCCTTACCCGCTGTCTGCACCGGGGTCCTCTGTCCTTGCTCACTCCCCCGTTCGTGACAGGGGACAGACTCCCAAAAAGTTGTGTGACACAATATCAGAAACATATCATGCAATGACAATGTGAAAAGCATTTCTTCCCAATAATGTGGCACAATGCAAAACATTTTCAGTTTTCAGTCATTTTCATTTTAAAAGTTCTTTCTGAAATTTAAAGACTAAATCTATATACTGTACACTGCTGTTTAAAAAATTAGGTTCACTTTAGTTCATTTAAATCAATTTAGGTTCATTCTTTATAGAATTTTATAAACTATAGGGAATCAATCAGTGATCACCCTCGCACACCTGCAGGAAATAGGTGCATCGGAAAAAAGACCAAAAAAGGGTCAGCAATCAGGAACAACGGAACAAACCCGCGCACTATCAATCTTGAAAAAGTATCAAAAATGTATTTAAAAACAACGTTTCGGTCAGTGACCTTCATCAGGTATACAATCTCAATCAGACACAGGCTCACTTAAAAAAGAGACATATGATGAATTATTGTCTGACACTATTGATGTGATTATCCCAATGTATTTTCCTTTTTTCTTTGTTTTTTGAAAGATTTCGAAGGTATTTCTTTAGGAGATGATGTTAATTATATATGACGTCATTGATTGTGATTGCTAATGATTTGCCTTTGTGATTGGTCATGTGTCTCTTTTTTAAGTGAGACTGTGGCTGCGTCCGTAATCGCCTACTTCCATACTATGTAGTAGGCGAAAATGAGTATGAGTATGTCCGAAACCTCAGTATGCAAAAAACAGTAGGCAAGAAATACCCGGATGGTCTACTACTTCCGCCGAGATTCATGAGTGTGGATCGGATGGACACTTCTCTATCCCATGATCAAATTTCAAAAGTAAATCAAATAAATATAGCGGAAAACTTTAAGGCGGACGTCCGTTTTTAATGTAAGTGCCAATAAATTAATTTCTCATGACTAAATTATGTTTTTATCAACTCTCACGTGTAGACTGTTGTTAATACGTCATAGGTCAAAGAGCATACCATGACCATAAAACATGGCGGACGCAGTATGTCCGAAATGTATTCATACTGCTCCCACTCATACTATATAGAACGTACTGTTTTGACGGCCGATAGGTAGGTGAAATTCAGTACGTACTGTCACAGTATGCGATTTCGGATGCAGCCTGTGTCTGTTGAGTTTATATACCTGATGAAGGTCATTGACGTTGTATTTAAATACAGTTTTGATACTTTTGCAAGATTGATAGTGTGCGTGTTTGTTCTATTGTTCATGAACTGTAGGGGAAAAGATGAATGTATCTATATGGAAATTGTTAAAAAAAATCTAAATGGCATCTTAGAAGCCAACTTTTGCATAGAATTTGTAAAAATCAACCAGCTTCTTAAGGTTTCTTATAGTTGCTTTTTAAACAGTGCAGCGCTCTTATTAGCTGCTATTTTTCTTTTTTATTTGGCCCAAGTCTTCCAAGTATATTGCAAAAGATATCATTTTTTAGGTCTTAATTTAAATCAAAACTTAATGAAACTAATGTTCCGTCAAACCACAAATAATGTCATACCTTATTAGAAAATGTATTTTGGATTATTTTCTGGTAGACTTTAAACAGATTATTTTGATTTTTTTACTTTATTTGCCTATGCAAATACAATTACATTTCTACATTACAACTAAACTATGAACTGATTTAGCAATTATTTGAATAATTAATATAGCATTTATTCGTATAATTAAATACTTATTTGCCAGTGGCACTCTTTACTCTCATTCGGTGCTGGGCGAGTGTTCATTTTGGACCCTGATTACAACATTATAATTTCATAGTCTGCTTATGTATGAGACTCCTGGGATAGTTAAGTCCCATCTGAGTGAAATATGAAGGCTGCAGGTCTGCTGTGTTGAGAGTGCTGCCGGCATGGGATGTGTCCAAATGAAGCACTTTCAGCTCTTTCCATGTTTTTGAGCTCCTCAGTTCTTGCTTGGCAGCGGTATGAAGCACCTGAGCCTCAGCACAGGGTCCGCTCTCTCCCACAGCTGTACAGAGCGACAGCCCTGTGGGATTTCAGCACTGAAATCGCTTATTCCACCTCCCTATGGCATTCTTTCACTTCTAGGTCAGATCAAGCCATTTATTTTTGTTTATGAGCCCTGCGTGTGAGTCCATTATTGCTTCTATGCGCTGCCATTCCGTGGCTGAGTTGTGACTTATGTACATTCACGGATTCCATTTGGACCCTGTTTTATTTTTATCTATTGAACACAAAATAAGATATTTTGAAGAGTTTATGAAAGCAAAGAGGTCTGGGGCCCATTTAAATTTGTCCTACTATGGTAGTCAATGATGCCCCAGAAATGTCAGTTGCTAACATTCTTCCAAATATCTTTATTTGTGTTCAGCAGAACAAAGTAATTTATACAGATTTGGAACAATTTGATGACGAGTAACTCGTAACAGAATTTTCATTTTTGGGTGAAGTATCCCTTTAAGACGAACCAAGACTCACTAGTACGAGTTTACAGAATCTCCTCAAGCGGAACGATGAGAATTCGTTAGATTTCTCAGCTTGAAGTGTAGTGAGCCAGCAAACACTTTCTGAACGAGTACTGTTTGATTCCCGCTCTAAAGATGATTTTTGTAAATTGCACTTAACAGAAAGCCAAGTGTTACTACGTCTCTCGACACACTCGAGTAAACAGTGACGAACAGCCCAATTAACCTCCCAGCGAATGTTTCAAAGATGTGTCAGCTCTCAGGTTGCCATAGCAGCTTTCTGATCTCCCAGAACTGATACATCCAAGAGACGAAAAGACATCAACATATCCCACAACCCATGGCTAGAAAGAAAGTTCGATTTCATTTGTTCTTTTTTGAATCCAGACAGCTCACCCTGGAGCCGAGCTCACAGACCTGCCTGTGATTAGATGATGGCCATTTGATAAGAGCGTGCGCAGGGAGGGGGTGCTGGATCTCATAAAGCCAGTTTCATTACTGGACACATACTCATCCTTACACTCACCTAAAGGATTATTAGGAACACCTGTTCAATTTCTCATTAATGCAATTATCTAATCAACCAATCACATGGCAGTTGCTTCAATGCATTTAGGGGTGTGGTCCTGGTCAAGACAATCTCCTGAACTCCAAACTGAATGTCAGAATGGGAAAGAAAGGTGATTTAAGCAATTTTGAGCGTGGCATGGTTGTTGGTGCCAGACGGGCCGGTCTGAGTATTTCACAATCTGCTCAGTTACTGGGATTTTCACGCACAACCATTTCTAGGGTTTACAAAGAATGGTGTGAAAAGGGAAAAACATCCAGTATGCGGCAGTCCTGTGGGCGAAAATGCCTTGTTGATGCTAGAGGTCAGAGGAGAATGGGCCGACTGATTCAAGCTGATAGAAGAGCAACTTTGACTGAAATAACCACTCGTTACAACCGAGGTATGCAGCAAAGCATTTGTGAAGCCACAACACGCACAACCTTGAGGCAGATGGGCTACAACAGCAGAAGACCCCACCGGGTACCACTCATCTCCACTACAAATAGGAAAAAGAGGCTACAATTTGCACGAGCTCACCAAAATTGGACAGTTGAAGACTGGAAAAATGTTGCCTGGTCTGATGAGTCTCGATTTCTGTTGAGACATTCAAATGGTAGAGTCAGAATTTGGCGTAAACAGAATGAGAACATGGATCCATCATGCCTTGTTACCACTGTGCAGGCTGGTGGTGGTGGTGTAATGGTGTGGGGGATGTTTTCTTGGCACACTTTAGGCCCCTTAGTGCCAATTGGGCATCGTTTAAATGCCACGGCCTACCTGAGCATTGTTTCTGACCATGTCCATCCCTTTATGACCACCATGTACCCATCCTCTAATGGCTACTTCCAGCAGGATAATGCACCATGTCACAAAGCTCGAATCATTTCAAATTGGTTTCTTGAACATGACAATGAGTTCACTGTACTAGAATGGCCCCCACAGTCACCAGATCTCAACCCGATAGAACATCTTTGGGATGTGGTGGAACGGGAGCTTCGTGCCCTGGATGTGCATCCCACAAATCTCCATCAACTGCAAGATGCTATCCTATCAATATGGGCCAACATTTCTAAAGAATGCTTTCAGCACCTTGTTGAATCAATGCCACGTAGAATTAAGGCAGTTCTGAAGGCGAAAGGGGGTCAAACACCGTATTAGTATGGTGTTCCTAATAATCCTTTAGGTGAGTGTTATATGCTTATAGATAACAAGCAATGCTTTGCTGTGGCTCTTATCTTGCTTACATTAGTTTTTGCTGATAAGAATTTTTCTTCTATCCGTGTGTCATATTTTGATCATTGTTATGAAGATCTAGGCACGTTGTCATTAATTGCGTTCACATGATTCCAAGCGTTTTTAACACTTTCTATGTTTCTGACCTTAATCCAACTCTCCTGATATTCTTTTTGTTCGAGAACCTTATGAGCATACTTGTGATGTCACAATGGCGATGTTCTAGATCTGGCTGATGGGTGTAAGACCTGCTCTCAGACTTGGAGTAATCCTCCTCCTTGAGCTCTCACTCTATGCATAATTCAAACCCAATCCATCTGCCTGTTGCATGGATTAATATTTTCTGCACAGATTCGTGGGAGGAGATTGTGTCCATATGCCGGAGGCTACTTAGAGAGTAGCTTTGTGGAACGGCGTCTTTTTTCTCATGCCAACTTGAGTGGCAGAGATGGAGAGCCCTTCAGCCCTGTCATATTCAGAGTGATTGATGCTCTCCACACTGTACGCAGGGGTCTTTAGATTTATAGTGCTCTCACAGACCACCACACCAATCAAAACAGCATCTGAGGCAATTCAGGAGCAGACATGTAAACAAACATAATGATCCTCGTTCAGCTCAGATTATTCAAAGCAAGGCAGCATGCACCCTTTTTATTGAATATCTATATATCCACATGTTTCACAGCGACTACCCGTACTGTTATGTTCAGCAATTGATTGAACTTGGTCTATTAAGTCTGTATACGTTGTGCTAGTATAGTATTAGTAGAGGTTACTCGACAGCTTGGCTTTTGATGACTGGGAGCAAAACTTGATTTAAGGCCATATTTTTGGCAACCTGCAGTCATTCTATTATAGATTGTCCTGTAATGTCATGACACAATAAATGGCTTCCGTCATTCATTCTCTTTAAGATTCATATTTGTTAGTAAAGTGTTTGGGGGAAAACTGAGATGGCCTGTTTCAAAACCCACAGAACCCCACTATAAACCTTCAAAAGAAAAAAATCGGTTAAATCAGTTATAATGGACTGGTGTACCCAATGTTATGTATTTCATATTCTAACCCAGAGGAAAATGATATTGCTCAAACTCAAGGTTGCTCTGTCATAGCTCAGGAGATTTGATGGAGATTTCTTCAAATGAAGTTAATAAAGTATGAGTACGAAGCTGTAAAATTGAGATTGTTTAAATAAAATCATCTGGATTTGGGTAAATTTGATGAGAAATGTTTGAGTTCATACCTGTATTAAAATCTTCAATAATATTGACTTCTGATTGAAGACTTTGCAAGTCTGAGCTCAGTTTGTGATATTGTTGAGATCTTTTCTGAAACTCTGGAGACATTTGTGAGATTTCTGCATCTTTTTCTCAGGAGAAACATCTAAGATGCAGGAGACTTAAGTTTTCATTTGCTGTCCATTGAATCTCATCAATGTCTAGGAGAAATAACCGAGATATTAAATAGCTCTCATCTTTGATTTGCCACTAGCTTTCGGAAGAAAGCTTCTATGTAAGCATGTATGCATGAACAATAGGATTCTTCTTTAAAAGGATTTAGAGACTTTTTGATGTAAAAATACATTTGAAATGGCTTAAAATAGCACCAGTGATTGACAGAATCCCATCCAAAGAAACCTTCCCCAAATATTTAGAATTCAATGGCCTGCTCTCACTTAACCCACAAACTAAACAGTGTCCATATTTCCTCATATCAACCAAACATCATTGAGTGCCTTTTATATACGGACAAACACAGCTCTCAAGTGAATCCCTCTGATAATTAAACCTGCATTTTCCCAACAATGGTATCTGAAATGAGAAGAGGAGTGGCGTTCATGGCCATCGGGTCACACAGTTCCATACCTCAGTAAAATGCTTTCTGATGTGCAGCTGCCCAAGATTAGCAAGTATTTTAAAGCTGGCTCCTGCTAAAACTCTATCAGAGTTGGACACGAGCACAAGAGGAGATTATATTAGAAGACAATGGGTCTCTGTGTAATAAGAATGGGCTTCTGTAAGCACCCTGATCAGGTTTTGTTCTTATCAGGAAGGATGTTTAATAAAAGCTGCTCATCTGTTTTTAAGCACCTGGGCTGCATTGGGTGGGGCTTTAAGAGCCTGAACAATGAACATTTATGTAAGATGTTCAAGCTGGTTGTGTTTTAGTGGTTTACACTTTGAAAGTTGGTGGCCTGACATCAGGTATCATTGAAAGTGATAGGTCACCCAAAAATGTGTAAAATTCTGTAATCATTTTCTTACCCTCTTGTCATTTTAAACCTGTATGAAAGAAGATAGTTTGAAAAATGTTGTTAACCGAACAACAGCGGTGCCCATTCACTTCTATTGTATGGACACAAAACCAGTGCAAGTCAATAGGTACAACATTCTGCTTCAATTTTCTTCTGCAGACGAAAGAAAGTCATACATGAAGGTGATAAATGATGACAGAATTTTACTGTGCAAACTGTCCCTTGAAGCAGGAACTGTAAAGCAGTGGTTCTCAAACTGGGCGCCGTGGTCCCCTGGGGGGCCCCAAGTTGGATCCAGGGGGGCCACAGATTTTGTGGCATTTTATGAAATATAGAAATTTATCATAGATTTTATGCAATCAAACATCAGAAAAATGACACCACCAACCAAACGAATTGAGGTTCCAGCATTGTATAACTGAATGTTTTTGGTTTAATTAAAATTCTAAGTTTAAGATTATACGTCTTTATATGGGGGGGCGCAAAGCGATGCACTTAACACAAAGGGGGCCTTACAACGAAAAAGTTTGAGAACCACTGCTGTAAAGTTACACATGTCACAGGTTACTTTCTTTTGTACTGATTGTACGGCACTTAAAAGGACAGTTCACCCCAAATAAAAAAAATTCAGCATTAACTCACCCTCATTCCAAAGCTGTATGAGTTTCTTTCTTTGGCAGCACTTGATAACATGGTTTCCCACTGACTTCCTTTGTATGGACACAAAACCACCAAGATATTTCTCAAAATATCTTCTTTTGTGTTCCACAGAAAAATAGAGCCGCATGTAAATGTTTTGAATGGGTGAATCACTAGGATGAACTGCCTTTAAAAGGTTAAAAAAGAAAATAAATTATTTACATTTAGTTTTTCCAAGGACAGCCATTAAATTAGATTACAGACTTTAAAAAACTCATTTCAGTTAGGCCTACAACTAATGGTATAAGGTATTTTATAAAAAGATATACATTATACAGCAGATATCAGTCAAATTCAACACTTTGGATCTTCAGAAACCACACGATTGCCATTATTCTGTTTTACAAAGCTCTTCTGTCAATACTTAGAGCATCTCAGTATTTTGCTGCCCTCATTAGGTGGTCCTCTGTAACTGCAACCATCTATTCTTTGTGATTTTTGTGTTAATATTTTCCACACATCTCCAAAAGATGCCCCACTGTTGTGTATATTACAGTCTTGGGTATATGTTATATGATAATCATCATGAGATCATGTTTAATCATTAAAAAATTACATCTTAAAACAGTATAATCTTAATATAAGATTCAATATTTAAAAATGTAAAATGTTCCCCAGACTTAATGCTACTGTGTGTGCATGTACAGTACGTATGCATACTGTATGTGTGTATGGTGTCGTGCCTCACGCCAAGGTGTCTACTGTAGCACAGATGGAGATAGAGTCAAGGATTAGGGAAGATTTTCCTTGATTTAATAAACTACAATGGCTCAGAAACATGAGGGATAAACCTGGCCACACAGAGACAGTTGCTGAGCATAACACATCAGTGAGTGGCCACACATCGACACGGCACTCTCGTAAGCCTGGGCGACGAATGTCCTACTTACGATCTGTCCAAAATCAAGACAAAAGAATGAAAATTGAGCTTAGCCATTGAAAAGATTAAGAGTAGACAATATCCAAAGCAAATCTGGCGGTTGAAAATAAGTACAATACTGTTTTTGGTAATATCATGAAAGTGCAATTTAAATGACATGTAACTATTCTGTGGGGGGTTTAAAGTTTATATGGGTATTTGCTCTTGTACTGCCTATATTATGTTCAGTCTTTGGGTACTGATATGTTTAACTTTACAGATATAGATCAATCTGCCCTTTGAATTTTATTTTTTATATTCTTTTTTAGAGCTAGTCAAACAATTAATCACAATTAATTGCATCCAAAATAAAAGGTTGGGTTTACATAATATATCTCTGTGTACTGTGCATATTCGTTTTGTATTTATAAACACATAAATATACATGCATATATTTACGAAAAATATTTATATTAATGAACACTTATATATTTTTTCAATTAATCATTTGACAGCCCTAATTTATTTATATTTCCAAATAATAATAAAAATATATAAGCGTTCATTAATATAAATATTTTTCTTAAATATATGCATGTACAGTATATTTACGTGTTTATAAATACAAAATTAATATGCACAGTACACATATTATGTAAACACAAACTTTTATGTCGGATGTGATTAATTGTGATTAATCATTTGACAGCCCTAATTTATTTATTATTTTTTTATTTATATTAATCACATCCGACATAAAAGTTTGTGTTTACATAATATGTGTACTGTGCATATTAATTTTGTATTTATGAACACATACACATACATGTATACATATTTAGGAAATATTAACATGTATTTATTCATATTTACCAATAATTTAATATATATATATTTATTAAATAAGAATTTGTATTAATTAATTTATATATTTATTCATTTTTATATTTTTCTTAAATACAAGTATGTGTCATGGTCCTGCCTTCTTGTTCAGGATTTTCTAGTCTTGTGGCAGGATCGTGACAGATCCCTTATGTTTAATGTGAGAAAGTCATGAGTTGTTTACGTTTTTAAATCCCATGTGCTTTCTCGTGTCTTGTCATTGGCCCCGCCCCTCTCGTTTCCTGTATTGCTTCCCTGCTGTGTCTCATGTTCCCCACCTGCCCTCGTTAATTATCCTTCGTTTGTGCTCCCTATTTAATGCCCTCATGTTTCATTGTCCTGTGCTCTTTCGTCGTGTTTGTATTGTTACCAAGTCATGTGTGAATCGCTTGTTTTTACGGTCCCTGTGGATTACCTGGCCTTGCCAAGCCTTCCTTACCCGTGTGGATTTCTTGACCCTTTGTTTGACGTTGTGTCGGTTTGTTTTTTGTTCTGTTTTTTGCCCCCTCGTGGGAAGTCTTTGTTTCTAGTTTTGTATGTCATTATTTAGTTCTGTTGCTGTTACCCCATCGTGGGCTTTTGTTTGATTTATTATTAAAATCTTTTGTGTTTACCCCCTCCTTCTGTCTGCGCCTGGGTTCTGTCCGCCACCGCCGTGACAGAACGAAAGAGCCAACTATGAACCCAGCAGACAGCGAGGAGGAATATTCGCTGTCTTCCCTGCGGACCCGCCAAGCCCATCTCCTTTTTGGGGTCCGTCAGGGAGACCGCGGGATACGGAATTTTGTCTGGGTCTTCGCGGCGGCAGCAGGAGAGACCGAGTTCGGTGAGGCAGAACTTAAAGTCATTTTTAATGGCTGCCTCACCGAGCCTCTCAAGCAGTCGGAGACCCAGATGCTGGGCCCCTTGGGGTTCTGCGACATGGCCAGGTACGTGATCAACCGGGACGACCCCTGGCCAACTGTCCCTGACTGGGTGTCCTCCCCACTGGCTACCGTCCCGGAGGATCACGTCCTGGCCACTGTCACCCTGGGGGACTCTGCACCTCCCTCCGCTAGCTCCGTGGCGCCTGGTCCACCTACGACCCTCCACAGCAAGCGGGGGAGGAGGGCGTCCGTGGGGACGTTCACGGACTCCTCCCGTGCAGAGCTAGCCACGCCCTCCACTGCTGCCTCGCAACCGACCCCAGGCCCTGCGGTTCGGTTAAAGAAGAAGAGGCAGCGGAGGGGGGCGCCGACTCCAGAACAGCCTGTGTATAGCCCAGCATCCAGTCCGGTGCAGCAGCCGGCGCCCCAGCCGGTGGTCCAGCCGGCGTCCCAGCCGGTGATCCAGCCGGCGCCCCAGCCGGCGTCCCAGCCGGCGATCCAGGCGGCGTCCCAGCCGGCGATCCAGCCGGCGTCCGTTCCGGTGCAGCCGGTGTCCCAGCCGGCGTCCAGTCCGGCACAGCCGGTGTCCAGTCCGGTGTCCAGTTCCATGTCCAGTCGTGTGCCCAGTATGCTGCCCAGCCCGGTGGAGCCGGGATCCAGGCCGGTGCAGCCGGCCTTCCAGCTGGCGCCCAGCCTTGTCCCGCCGACGTTCCAGTCGGCGGTTCCCCCCAGGACTTCCCCCACTAGGTCCCCCAGAACTCCGCGCCCTCAGGCGCACTCAGGGACCAAGACTATTCCCCCCAGTCCCAGCCCCTTTGGACTGCCCCCTATGAACCCTTGTCTGTTCCCACCCCCCCTCCCATGATTGTTATTTTTATCCCACCCCAACCCGTTTGTTATTCTTGTTTGTCTGACCGTGGTCAAGTTTACCATGTTTGTCTGGTTCTTGTCATTGTCCCAGTCTGTCTTGTCTTGTTAGTCGGCCCCTTGGTGAACACCTGGGGGTCTTCATTAAGGGGGGGCTCTGTCAAGGTCCTGCCTTCTTGTTCAGGATTTTCTAGTCTTGTGGCAGGATCGTGACAGATCCCTTATGTTTAATGTGAGAAAGTCATGAGTTGTTTACGTTTTTACATCCCATGTGCTTTCTCTGTCTTGTCATTGGCCCCGCCCCTCTCGTTTCCTGTATTGCTTCACTGCCGTGTCTCATGTTCCCCACCTGCCCTCGTTAATTATCCTTCGTGTGTCCTCCCTATTTAATGCCCTCATGTTTCATTGTCCTGTGCTCTTTCGTCGTGTTTGTATTGTTACCAAGTCGTGTGTGAATCGCTTGTTTTTACGGTCCCTGTGGATTACCTGGCCTTGCCAAGCCTTCCTTACCCGTGTGGATTTGTTTGACGTTGTGTCGGTTTGTTTTTTGTTCTGTTTTTTGCCCCCTCGTGGGAAGTCTTTGTTTCTAGTTTTGTATGTCATTATTTAGTTCTGTTGCTGTTACCCCATCGTGGGCTTTTGTTTGATTTATTATTAAAATCTTTTGTGTTTACCCCCTCCTTCTGTCTGCGCCTGGGTTCTGTCCGCCACCGCCGTGACAAGTATGTGTATGTGTTTATAAATACAAAATTAATATACACAGTACACAGGCATATATTATGTAAATACAAACTTTTATGTCAGATGTGATTAATTGCAATTAATCATTTGACAAGCCCTAATTCATTTATATTTCCCAATAATTATATAAATATATAAGTGTTTATTAATATTAATATTTTTCTTAAATATATGCATGTATGTTTGTGTTTATAAATACAAAATTAATAGGCACAGTACACCCAAACTTTTATTCTGGATGCAATTAATCGCAATTAGTCGTTTGACAGATCTATTATTTTTATATTTATTTATATTATTATTAAAATATTTAGTATTTTACATTGTTTTTTGTAATGAATAAATAAAAGTGTATAAAAATGTAACATTTTAAAATGAAATAATTCTCTGTCAAAGTTTATATCCCCCTCCTATCTGTTTTTTGGAGGTAAGGTGAGGTGAAATGACATGAGCAGTTATGTGCTTGTGTTTAAAATCACTTTCCCAACGGGTCCTTTAATCTTGGAGGTTTAAGTATCTTTCTGTGAAAATGTGAATGAAGAAAATCAAGCAATGAAATCGCTCGTCAAAGGAGCCGCTGGTTACATCAGCTTTAAGTCCGACTGAGTTTGACCGGGGGCCGGGAGAATGTCGGAGGATTACAGGGCTAGATCTACAACAGAAATTAAAAAGGGGAGAGATGGATGTGGTCTCATGAGCAAAAACAGCTCAGCTTCAACTCAACGTTCGGTTTAGAACAGGACGTCTTTACGTCACAGTTATGCCCTCTGACTGTCCCAGCTGAATTCAGCTTAAATCTGAAAGTAAAGGGAATAAAGGGGCAGTTTAGTGCAGTGCGGCTCAGCAGAGCTCCACCGTTTCTCTGTGAGCTTGTGATTGAGGGACCATTCGCCAAACTGGCTGAACAGGATAACTGGGAATGTAGGGATCAGTTGATCCACCTTCAGCTGAGCAGCTCAGGAGACTCTCTGCCCTGTGAGTGACAGCTGTCATTGGGTGTCATTGGTTCTTATAGAATCAATTTTGATTTCACTTTTGGTGGAAAGATTTCTTGAATTTATTTGTAGATTGTTTTATGGAGAAATATTTTTCTTACTGTATAAAGAACATATTAATGTTGCTTTAGATTGTGACATGTCTTTAATCTTATCTTGTGGCACAGAATAGACGTTCAAGATGTTCAAGCACATAATGAAATTAAATTATTTTTTTGCATAATGATTTTTGTTTGTTGCATATAAAGAATAATTTCGGATAGTCAGTGATCAAACTTTGAGCATGTATTGTTTTGAGAAGTACTGTTTTTATAATTCACCTTTTGCTGCTGTATGTATTTTTCTCTTAGGATTAGTCATGGAGGTACAAAATGATCATATAGAATTTGTCAGTGTGATCTTTCTGCAATTTTTTGTCATGAGTGACTGTAAAGGGTCATTTCGGTGTTTTAGGTGAAAAATGCTTGTGTAGAATTTTAATCTATAATCACAGTATAAACATGTCAAACTCTGTTTCTTCAACTCTAAGAAGAGGTCTCTTCACCCGGATGTGTTCCTCTCCTGTTTCAGGTGATTCTCAGTGGGTGGAGATGCCACGAAAAGACATGGAGGGAATCGTGGGCCAAATGGTTGTTCTGGAGGCCTGGTACACCCCCACCAGTGCCATAGAGAAAAACACAGTCATCTGGACCTTCATGGCCAATAAGACAAAACAAGTGGGTGTGTTTAAAGTGTTGTATGAGTAGCCCGTCAGTCTTCCTCTGACAGATGGACAAGCTCTTTGCACAATGCATTGCTGTTGGTGATACACAATTGAAAGACATCAGTGAGGTTAAATAGAGAAAATAGAAAAAGATGAGACATCTCACAAATGTCTCCTCAGAGTTTCAGAAGAGACTGAATTGTTTTAATTTTGGGTCTGTTCACTGCAAATATTCAATACAGCCGTGGAAAAAATATATATATTTTTTCGCATTAACAATTTATAGTTAGTTATGTGTGTTTAGGTAAAATGATCATGTTTGTTTCATTCTGTGAACTACTAACAGTATTTCTCCCAAATGTCAAATAAAAATATTGTTTCTATTTGCATTTATTTGCAGAAAACAGGTCAAAATAACAGAAAAGGTGTTCCGTCTTATTTCAGACCGCAAAAATACTGCAAAGAAAACAAGTTCATATTCACTTTTAAACAACATATCAGTAATATTCTATTCCTATGTATTTAGGAAAACGTGATAACTTGACGTATGATTTTGTTGAAAGTCAACAGACACTGGACTGGAATGGCCAGAATACATCTATAAATGCTGCTTAAATGAAAATTTGGAATGGTCTCTTATTTTTTCCCACGGCTGTATGTGATATATTATATATGAAATAAAAGTTCATCATTTATCAACTACCTATTTCCCCGCGCTCCTTCAAAAATGACAGATTACACAAGAGAACAATCTGTTATCAGACCATTGAAGCCGACACATGAAATCCTCCGTCACTGGTTCACTCAACAGATGGGTTTCAATTTAATGTCGAAGGAAGAGTATGGAATACTTGAAAGGTCAATGACTGCTTATGAAAATGCACGTGATGAATGAAGGGCGAGAAGTGGATTAACTCAACAGTTTTAGATTGAAATGTATATGTCAGTTAATACACCCTCATCACATAATGTGTTGAGATATATGTGTGAGCTGAGCGAATATTGTGATGCTTTGTATTTGTTTCACCTGTTTCCCAAGGCATGCTAACATATCAAAACTGAATTGAAAATCAGTCTAAAATGTTAACTTTTATCCAGCTTTCATCTTGAGAAAATCTTTTTCATGATTGTTTAGCTCCATCATTTGGAAGCCTATGTTTGTATGTTTATCAGCTGATATCCAATGATACTAGTCGATCTTGATTTTTTATAATAGTTTTAGGTTTAATATTTTAGTAGTACTGTTTTAAAGAGGATGAATTTAGAGACATGCCTTCTCAGAGAGTGTATTAGTGTGTTTAGCATCTTATCTGAGAAGCTGCATCCCTACATCCATCCACTTTACAGCTCAGCCCTGCAATAGCCATCACAGTATTTCTTTAACAGTTATTTCAGACAGTCACTTTGAAGAAATCTGCAGACTTCAAATGACATGCTGTGAGGAATGTTCTCATTCTTATTTTGTTATGCATAATGAAATACAGACAGACTGTAAAATGCATCTCACAATTGCTGCACGTGTGTGTTCTGTCGTGCAGATCATTTCTTACTCCTCAGGACAGATCGGCATCGGCAGCACTGACTTTCGGAGGCGGGTGGGCTTTGCCACGTCCATGCCCTCTGCCAATCTGTCCATCTACATCAACAACACACAGGAGTCGGACTCAGGACGCTACCTCTGCAACGTCATCATCCCTGGAGCTCCAGGCATTTGGGGAGAACTAAGTCTCAATGTTAAAGGTACATTGGCTAACATTGTAAAAACTACAAAGACATTCAGAACATTAACAATAAATGTTCATTTCAATGTTCAAATGGCATTTTATCTTGTTCTTTTTGGCTTTTCTAGTACCTCCATCTACTCCTGTGTGCTCTATATCTGGAGATGCGGTGGTGAGTGGCAATGTGACACTGAGCTGTAAATCCAGCAATGGCAAACCGGTTCCTCAATACAAGTGGACCAAAGCAGCTCCTCTCTCAGAGGTCTTCTTCTCTCCCATGCAAAGTGAGTCCCCAGTCTGCCTTTGTTTAGTTTGCTGAATAGAATGATATATTCCTTTTATAGCAGACTACACTGGTCACACTGGTATGCACGTTTGTTTATTTGTTTGTTTTAGTAATGCAGATGCTAATAACAAGAACGTGTCTTTAAAATAGAGCTGCGCGATGCTGAAGAAAATGTGATATGCGATAACATGCTAAACAACAAAAAAATAAGCAAATAGTAGAATCAATTAATATTATAATACAAATGTGAAATATGTTTAAAAACGGAAAACTAACTAACATACTGAAATCTACATAACCAGCAGTCTTTTCTGGGGAAAAAAAGCATTGGTTCTTTCTGTCTCAGTCTCTCATTTATCAGACTCGATCTAAAACTTTTTAAAGTATTACAATTATTCAGTTATTGCAAACCTGTGATATGCACATTTGCAATATGCCGATCATTATCTTGCAGACCTTGTTTATAATATTACATAGTATCAGGTTTTTGTATCTCATCACACACAATTTTGACTGCATAATGCAAGTAAAATATGATATCGCTGCTACCCTTCTGAAACCTTGTATCTCCATGTTGTGATTTTTATTTTTGCCATAAATCATTAGTCATCCTTTATGTTTGTCACTGGGTTTTACCATTAAAAAGTATTAAAAAGTGCTTGACAACACAGTATTTAATCTCTTCAAATGTACATCGTTTTTTCCATTTCCTGAAAAAAGCGAATTTGGACCTCTGAGGTTTCAGAAGCACAGTGACGATATATTTTTCCATAGTGCTGAATTGATCAATGTTTTATTAATAAATCTTACTAAGGCCTCATGGAAGGTACACAGCAAAATCGCCAGTGTTAAAAAATGTCAAATTAACACTAGCAGTGTAAATACACAGTGTATATACAGTATATTCACAGTATATACACTGTGAGTGTTAATTCAACCTTTTTTAACACTGGCGATTTCGCTGTGTATGTTATTGTATATAAATGTTTATTCGTGTTAGTCTTGGATGGTTTTAGGAGTTGTCTTTTCTCCGTACTGAGAGTTTATTTACCCTGTGAGATTGGTTAGGTGTTGTATAGAGCAGAACAAGGCAGGTATCATTCATCACTGATAATTTAGTGTGTCTCTCTTCCTTTGGCCTGAAGACAGGTGGAAATAGCTCTGTTACCCTCAGAGACAGATTCTCAATCAGCTTCCCAACACAGACCTCGAATCAAACGGGTACTGACCTTGAATCAGTGCCAGTAATAGTCTCGCAATGAGAAACAGAACAATCCCACATTGTCCACACCAAATAATAAACAAAGTATGCGTTACAGAAACAGCATTAACGTCTGAAGATATATCACGATGATGTCAGCACAAGTCTTTTGTGGAAATACACGGCAGTGCCAGCTGTTCACAAAAGCTGGCTTATGCTTATCAACCATGCAGCAAATTTCCTCCTTGATCCCGGACACGTGGGTCTCACATTACATCGGAGCGTATCTCCCGAAATCAGATTCTCGTGAAATGACAAATTCACCATGTTCTTCCTCTCGCCCTCTCTCTTGCAATTGTTCCTTCACAGCGTGGAGGTCCTGCCCCCAGCCTGTGCTTGTGCTGGGATACCTGGGTAAGGGAACAGACCCTAAGATAGAGAGAACTCCATTAGGTAGACTGTTTGAACCGCAGAAAAAAATAAAGCTGTAGATGTGTCTCAAAAGATAACCATTGTAAAATCATTGTGGTAAAAATGTGTGATTGATGTATCCTGGAAGGTGGTAGATACATTGTAGAGCTTGAGTAACGTCAGCCAATAACAATAGCGCCCTTAACCCAAGTGAATACAAAAGAGTTTTCCAGAATGACATTTAAATCAAAACAATCTTTTCACTGTTTCTGTCAATAAAAATAGGAAAAAGGTTCAACATAAAAGATACATAAGCCTTCTTTTTAGCTTTCAACGATTATCATTCAATATATCAAGCTAAATATTCCTCACTCAGTCTAAAAGCCCCAAACCTCATTCAACCTCTGTCATCTACTCTGTCCCCTCCCATCAATGGGACATTATGAAATCGTGTGGTACATTACTATTTATGGATCCTATTAGAAACTAGTCTTGTGTCTTTATAGTTTATGAACTTGTGTTTTATCGAGCATTACTTTTATGGCATTGCTTTTCATCCTTCTCAAAGCTTCAGTCATTCTGAGCAATGCATTTACTCCCGGGTCTTCTTTCAGACGAGAGGCAAGGCACCCTGCGACTCAGCAACCTCACCAAAAATATGTCCGGCAAGTATGTCTGCCGTGCAAGCAACACAGCTGGGACGGAAAGCTGCCACCTCAATTTAGAGGTCTCCACCTGTAAGTATCACATAGGATCAATAGCACATACGGTGTTTTGGACTTGAATGGCTTTAAATAAATCGTGTCTTATTCTTTTGGCTGCAGCTAATAACGCGTGGGTCATCGCTGGTGCCACAGTGGGCTCTGCGGTGGGCCTGATGGCTCTTGTCTTATTCCTGATCTTTATCCTGAAGTGGAACCATGACACAGAGGAAGAGATGTCCAATGATATCAAGTAAGCCTCATTTTATCCTTCAATATAATCCAGAGCATGAAGCTTAGATTAGATGTATCATCTGCTCTTAATGCGGATGTTTGCAACTTGTGTGTCTCCGGGTAGTTATGTCCTGAACATTTTACGACTGCAGAAAAAATTTACACAAAATAAAAATAAAATAAAATATTTTAATGAGATATTTTAAAATAAAAAAATATTTTATTCATATTTTAATATTGTTTTTTGGGTTAATGTTTAAATATTAAATTGTTTTATTAAAATATTCTCTTTCTTCTCATTTTAATTTCTGTTTACCTTCACTAGATAATAACAAAATCAAAAACACAAATTTGTTATTTATTGTAAAAGTAATATTCTGTTATTCAGAAATGAATAAATATGCAGCCATGAATTAGCATGCATAACATTTATAAAATAATTAGCAAAATGCAATATTTTAATATTCATTTTTATCAATATTGTTCATATTAATTAATATTATTTAAATATTCTCTTTTTTCTCACTTTAATCTCTGTTTACCTTCACTAGATAATAACAAAACACAAATGTGGTATTTATTGTAAACGTAATATTTTGTAATTCAGAAATTAATAAATATGCAGCCATAAATCAGCATGTACAGTGAGGGAAATAAGTATTTGATCCCCTGCTGATTTTGTAAGTTTGCCTACTTACAAACAAATGAAGGGTCTATAATTTTTATGGTGGGTTTATTTTAACTGATAGACACAGAATATTAAAAAAAATCAGCGGAAAAAAATGTTATATAAAGGTTAGAAATTGATTTGCATTTCAGTCAGTGAAATAAGTATTTGATCCCCTACCAACTAGCAAGAATTCTGGCTCCACAGATTGGTTATGTGCCTATATGGACCACAGATTAGTCCTGTCACTTTAAGAAAGTACTCCTAAATCAGCTTGTTATGTATATAAAAGATGCCTGCCAACAGAATCTGTATCTTCCAGTTCAACCTCTCCAACACCATGGTCCAGACCAAATAGGTTTTAAAGGATGTCAGCGACAAGATTGGAGACCTGCACAAACCTTGAATAGGCTACAGACAGAAGCTTGGTGAGAAGGAGACAACTGTTGGTGTGATTATTTGGAAATAGAAGATATACAAAATAACTATCAAATGCCCTTGTTCTGGAGCTCCCTGCAATATTTCCCCAATGGGGTAAAGATGATCATGAGAAATGTTAAAGATCAGCCCAGAACTACACGGAAGAAGCCTGTTAATGATTTCAAGACAGTTGGGAACACAGTTAGCAAGCAAAACATTGGTAACACATTGGTAACACGCTATGCCACAGTAAACTGAAATCCTGAAGCACCCGCAAGGTCCTCCTGCCCAAGAAGGCCCGCCTGGCTCGTCTTAAGTTTGACAATGAACATCAAAATGATTCAGAAAAGGCTTTGGCGAAAGTGCTGGCACTGATGTGAGACCAAAATGGACTCCTGTGTTTGGAGGGAGAGAAATGCTGACTATGAGCCCAAGAACATCATGTCTACAGAGAAGCACAGTGTTGGAAACATTCTGCTTTAGGGCTTTTTCTCTGCTACAGGTATACAGGATGACTTCACCGCATTGAGGGGCTGAGGGACGGGCCCATGTACCGTAAAATCTTGGACGAGAACCTCCTCCCCTTAACTAGGTCACTGAAGATGGGTCATGGATGAGCCTTTAACATGACAAAGACGCAAAACATATTGCCAAGACAACCAAATAGTGGCTTAAGGAGAAGCACATTAAATGTCCTAGCCAGTCTCTAGACCCTAGTCCTATAGAACCTCTGTGAAGGAGGCGAAAACTCCAATTTGCTGAGCGACAGCCAAGAAACCTTAAAGATTGACAGAGGAGTGGACTAAATGTATCCGGACACATGTGCAAACCTGGTGACCAACTATCAGAAATGTCTGACCTCTGTGCTTGCCAACAAGGGTTTCTCCACAAAGTACAAAGTTATGTTTTGCTTGGGGATCAAATACTTATTTCACTGACTGAAATGCAAATCAATTTATAACCTTTATATAACATTTTTTTCCCATGATTTTTTTAAATATTCTGTGTCTATCAGTTAAAATAAACCCACCATAAAAATTATAGACCCTTCATTTGTTTGTAAGTAGGCAAACTTACAAAATCAGCAGGGGATCAAATACTTATTTCCCTCACTGTATAACATAAAATAATTAGCAAAATTCAGAACAACCCTTCACATATCAGGTCACTTCAGCTTCCCAAAAGTACAGTATATCATGCCCTGAATGGTAACTGTTTCACTTTAGGGAGGACGCACAGGCCCCTAAACGTGTTTCCTGGGCAAAAAGCGGCACAGGATCGGACATCATATCTAAGAACGGCACATTATCCTCCATAGCAATCAGTCCCCCTCCGCGGGACCCTCACCAACAGCCCAACAACCATTACCCATATGCTCCAGGGGCCTCAGACACCGCCTCCATTCTCACTGCCTCTGGAAGCACCACCACCTACCGTCTCCGCCCAGGAGAGACCAACCCACTTCACGGCCTGCCTGGGTACAATGTGACCAACGCTGTCAATCACACACAGCAACATCATCGCCTTCACAATTCCACGGGTCTCAGTCCCAACAGTTTATCCACAAACAGGACAGAGGGGCCACAGCCACAGGCCCCACGCCCGCTCAACATGCCTCTAAAGACTGCTACGCTGTCCCGAATGGGGTCCGCGCCAGTCATGGTGCCCACCCAGAACCACACAGGTTCACTAGTGTAGCGTACAGAGAACCCTATGTCAACTAATGTGCTAAAAACTCAGCCAAATGTATTTAAGGATGTTTGTTTATTAATGGTGATGATTCATATGACATATTGATACGTCTTTTTATACATTAAAGTACATTAAGTAGCATAAAATACATTTATATGACAAAATGGTTTCTTTTTTTTGTTTCTTTTTTAATAAGAATAGTGTTTTGATGCCCAAACGCAGATTTTTTTGTTGTCTTTTCAAACTGACTGACAGCAGCAATTTTTATTTATTTTACTAAACTATTACAAATATAATTTGTCTCACAATGTGTTGTACATATATAATGTCTGATGTTATGAAGGCACAGACATAATTAATAATGTTTGTTCAGACTGTTACATAATGTTTTGAGAATTATCCAGATATTTAGGCCTAGTTGTTTGTTTAAAATGATAATAATTCTCATCTAGTACTTCAGTATTGGCTGTTTGCCTATTGTGCCTCTCTCTGTTTCTCTCAGAAGTTTTCTCTTATGGCATCGTAAGTGGACAGATTGGGTGACAGTGGTGTTTGGTTTCTGTTAGACTGTTCTGTGGACGTTAGAGGAGAGAAAATATAGCTCTTAAAAATAAAAAAACACCCCATCAAAATGTCCTAAGATATATAATATATAGATTATGAAAGCATATATGTGTCAATGATGATGTATGAGAAACTAGCCTTGTGGTTTAATGACTTGAATGTTGGAGGCAGGGGGTTATCATTTTTGAAATATTTTGATATTTGTCTTAATGCTGAATGTTGTACTGTTGTGCAATGAATACTCGGTTAAATGCTCTGTTATGCCTCGTCCTATTGGATGCATTTGGTATCATATAGAATATAAAGTGTTGTGCTATAACTGTCCACATGATGGAAGCAGAAGGGTTAGAAAAAGGATGAGAGTTGGAAATTTCTCAGTGAGGTTTAAAAGAAATGTTTCAATAATAGTACAGTATATGTTTTGATTATTTACTATAATGTTCTGCTTATTAAAACCAATACAAGATTGTATTGTTCGGAACAATTGATTAAAGAGTTTATAGTCCTTTCACATGGCATTTGCTTGACCCTTCCATGAACACTAACTCTAGGCTGCTAACATTTCATTTTTAAAACGGAGCCAAAAATCGGCATCTACCTGTTGAAACAGATAACTCCGTTTTTTTAAATGTTCAAAATCATGTTTTTATTGTGTTAGTTAGCTGTATTTTTGAGTTATTATTACTTAATCAAATCAACCCAACTGCATTTCGACTGATATTACTTGGAATGCACAATAAAAACATGATTTAGGCTGAAACGGAGTTATCTGTTTTTGAAAATAAAATCTTCATTTATTATTTCGTTTGTTTGTTCAGTGATACTTAAAAGTAAAGACTGCTGTCTGTGTACAATAATGTACACCTGGGTGAGCAAAGGTGCCTTTCAGAATTTGGGTTTAAAGAGAAAAAGGGTCTACAGTCACAGATGATAAGAAATCAAAGAAATACAAGTAAAGTTGGCATGTTTAGCCACACCTGCCTCTATATCTAGCAAACACAATCTGGACATTGTTGACATTGTTGTAGGCTACCTGCTGTTAGTAGACGTCAGTCATGAGCTGCATGTGCTTATCGCAGCGCGAGCGCAGGGGAAACAAAATATGAAATGCATAATGGCGTTTGCTCACACCTTGACCACATCGTGGCTTTTGATCCAGTATTTTGGTAAGTAAATATTATCCCTTTTATGTATTTTATAGAATAACAATATATTTTGAATTAGTTTAATACTTTAATACCTTTTTTAAGTATTACAGTAAAGAGAATTCCAGATAAAATGTGCTTAATTTACATAATATAAATATTTAGGCTATAATGCTTTTATTGACTTTGATCAGTCGTAGTGGGTTCATGGCAGGCGGTTGAGGTGAAGCCGTCAGTGTTTGTGCGCGCGGGGTCTTCAGCCGAACTTTCATGCACCTATAATACACACGCCTCTGAAGGTTTCACGTTGGAATGGCGTTACGCTGATCCAGGAACTCCTGCTGTCAAAGCCAACAGAGTGAGAAGCACAATTTTCACATTTTCTTTACAAAACATTCCTCTTGAGATGTTATTTAATTTAACATATTATTTGGCACAGGTGTTGTACTACAATGGCAAACTGTACTGGGTGAACTCCTGGGAGGGAAGAATGACTCTGTTGCAGAACCCTCCGGTGATGGGCGTCGCCTCTGTTAAAATCATCAGCGCTCAACCTTCAGATGCTGGACTCTATATATGTGAGGTCACTAACCCCAATGACTGGTCTGGTAGTGGACAGGGTCTGATCAACCTCACAGTGATGAGTAAGTTAACTAACATGACTGGACTACCAACAATTAACCAATCATTTATGGTACTGTTCTTTGTGTCATTAGTGCCTCCATCCACGCCAGCTTGCCGACTGCAAGGAAACACCTACGTGGGGAATGATGTCACTTTGAGTTGTCAGTCTTCTCAGGGACTCCCCACACCTGTTTATTCATGGCACAGAGAGCAGAACGCACCCCTTCTATCACCAGACAGTTTTGTGGAAGGTGTACATGATCTCATTTGCTATTGTAAAATGATAACATACAGGCCTATATTTTGGGATGGATTTGACTTTTTTCTGTGGAACACGGAAGAAGATATTTTAAGAAATGTCTCGGAGCTTTTGTTTCCATACAATGGAAGTCAATCGGGTCCAATGTTGTTTGGTTACCAATATTCTTCAAAATTTCTTCTTCTGTGTTCTGCAGAAGAGAGTTCAACAGGTTTTGAACCACACGAGAGCAAAAAAGGATCACAGAATTTTCATTTTTGGATCGTTTCTGTGCTTCAGATCAGCGCTCTGGTTCTCTGATGTTACACAACCTGTCCAATGCCTTCGCTGGCACCTACACCTGCACAGCAGTCAATGAGCTTGGCCAATCAGCATGCAGTATAACCCTCCGAGTGGCCCGTGAGTAAAATACTTTAAGATTGTTGTGTTGTGACCATTTCTTATGGTTCGTATCACTGCTCCGTTGTCAGATGGGAGTACAGCAGCTGTAACCGGTGGAGTGGTGATGGGAGTCTTTCTCGTTCTTCTGTTGATTGCGGCAGTAGTGGTCTATGTCTTCTGGTACAGAAAGAAGCATAGCAAGAAAACCAGCGCGCATGAGCCCAGGTGTGTATTTGAACCTCTGTGAACACTAGATGTGATATTCAACACTTGTTTTGCTACTCATACTTTGTTTTTCAAAAGGCCAATGAACAACAATTCAGCATCTCACAAGGAGAATGAAGATACGCTTGATCCTGGTCAACTGAATGATGAAGATGAATCTGACCTGAAGGTGTCTCATTTTAGTCCCCTTGTTTAGCCCCACCCCTTTTTCACATCATTTTGTGTCACTCATTTGATCTTTCTTTTTTTGTTGTTGTTGTTTAAACAGATGTAAAGATTCACTTTTGGTATAATTGTATCATTTAATATCAGTTTTACTGATGAAGTAAAGAATCATGTTTGGTCTAAAAACATCTGGTGTAGAGGTTCATCTGCTATTGACTAAACTATTGCACTGTAGCCGACCACTTTTCAGTTCTTATCTAATATGAAAGGCTTATCGACTCGCGTTGCCGTGAGACAACAAAGATAAGAACTTTGCAGGTGAAACACTCTTTGCGGAAAGGACATTTTCAAAACGGTTCTTTATTTTACATGGCTCACAATGTGCCAGTCTGAATCACAGCAGCCGTTCTACAAATAACACAAGAACCGGAATCACATATAAAGTTTAGGAACAAACAAATGTATGGCCATACTGTGAGATTGGAATTTTCGTGCTTTGAAATTGATCTTACCAATATACTTTCCGGTGATAAAAGCAACTCTGGATCATTATAATGCTGAATTCTGAATAAATCTGGTCTGTAAATGCTCCAAAATAAACAAGGCGGGTCAGATTTGGTGGACTTTTAGCCTTAATCTTAGCTACGGGATTTCATCTATACTTTTTCCATTAACTAGTGCAGAAAAAAAATCATTTACCCCAAACAGAAAAAGAAGCCTTGTAATGAAATCCGTGTCTTCAACCAAGCCTTACTGTGTGTTATTACAATAAATACTATAATCTGGACCTGCTATTCCAAGAGTTTAAGGCATAAACAGAAATCTTTTCAGGCCATCCAGAAAGTGTCACAGCTACATAAAATCAAAGTCAACAGGTTGGTTTTCCGACTCTAGGTTGTTATACAGTAACATCAGTAATCTCTAAAGCATTTAGTAACACACAGGTGGAATATATCCCATATAAACAAATACAGGCAATCAACCTTTATATCTGCAATGTACAGTTCAGACAATGACACATGATATGATATCGTGCTACATGTGATAAAGCCCAGCACCAGTCAGTCCCATTCATGAGCAGCATCATATGATTATGATTCAGCAAGCAAACTCCTCGCGATGATCATCCTCATCACTTCATTTGTACCTATATAACACAAACATAATGTTTGTTATGAAAATCACAACTTTGTTATATCAATAAATGATTTTTTTTTAAATAAAAAATTACCCTCTAATATCTGATGCACTCGTATGTCTCGGAGATACTGCTGTACTGCATAATCCTTCAGATATCCATAACCTCCATGCATTTGTAAGGCCTGGTTACATATCTGAAGGGTTTTAAAGCAAGGGATGTTAGTCGAGAATGGAACAAACTAATAACAAATGTATAGCTTTTGTAAGCATATGCCAACTGCAAAAATGTAAGTAAGACCTGTCAAATTGTCTGAAATATACAGATACTACAGTAAGTCAACTACAACATATGTGTATATACTCACTGAAAAACATTCATCCGTCACAAAGAGCTTGGCCATTGAGCAGAGCGCTACAGCGTCGGGTTGACCCTCCTGAAGAGACAATGCTGCTTGACGCACCATCAACCGAGAAGCTACCAGTTTAGTGGCCATCTCTGCCAGCTTAAACTGCAAGTACTAAACACAGAGAGTTATATCAATCATACAAAAATGATTTAGTTGATTATTAATCCTGATCCTTGGGATTGACAGCACATGTTTTATACATCTGACACATCATAAAGAATCATGTGTATTAAATAGGGTAGACTTAGAACCTATTAGAAACCAGTGCTTAACAGTTCCTATTGTTTGTTCTTTACCTGGCTGTTTGAAAGCGTTTCTCCAAACTGTTTCCGCACACACAAGTGATCTCGAGCCAGCAGCACAGCCGCGTGAGCTGCTCCAAGGGAGCAAGAAGCTGTTCATGAGAACATTTACATTAACAATGCTTTACAGGTAAGTTTCTAAAGTGTTTTTAAATGAAAGTTGTTAAATAATTCACCAATATTAATTCTGCCTCCATTCAGGCCTTTCATGGCAATGTTGAAGCCCTCCCCCTCAGCTCCAAGCCGATTGGTCACAGGGACAGCACAGTCCTCAAATATCACTGCTCTGGTTGGCTGCGAGTTCCAACCAATCTAAAACAAGTTTAGTTTGAAGGTTAGTGCACTGTTTACATTGTACAGCAAGGTGAAATGGACACAATTCTGCCACCTGCTGGACAATCCTGGACACTGCAGATCTGCCCATTCCGAAATGTTTCTTTTCCAAAATAATACAAGTGTAAACTAGACACTGATTAAGAACATTCACTACCTTCTTTTCTTTTTTGCCAAAGCTGAGTCCCAGTGTTTCTTTTTCAACCACCAGGCATGAAATGCCCTTGGGTCCCTTCCCACCTGTCCTACACATGACCACATAAACATCTGTGTCGCCACCTCCACTGATGAAGGCCTGGGCAGAAACATTCAAAACAGCTGTAAGGTCACTTGGAGATGTCCTTGCATTAATCACTTTCCCATCACGAATCTTGTACCTTGGAACCACTGAGAATATAATGATCCCCTTGGAGCTTTGCACTGGTTAAGAGGGAGGCAGCATCACTTCCGCTACCTAAAGACAACGTATGACATTATCATCACATTCATTTTCACCACAATGCAATGTTGCCATGACTTTTTTTATAAAGACACAGCTACGAAACAGATTATTTGAATTCTTTTCGAATCAATGCATTACATTTCATGTATTTCATGCATCTGGCAAAAACTTTATTCAAAGTGACTTACAGAACATTAAATGTATACATTTTATCAGTACTATGTACGTTGCCAAACCCATGACCTTAAGCTCCTTACGCAATTCTCTACCAAGTGAGCAACAAATGTAAATTCATATACACTACACTTTTTTTATAAGAAATTCACACTTTACAAAAGCAATTCTGAAAAAGCTTGAACTTACCAGGTTCTGTGAGACAGTAGGAGGCAAATTTTTGCATGGAGCAGAGATCAGGACAGTATTTCTCCCTTTGCTCCTTGTTACCGAATGTGTCGATCATCCATGCACACATGCTTCAACAACAAAAACAACCAATGCAATGAATTACAAAGTAGCAGATATGCTTGTGTTTAAATGTGCAATAGCAAGACGCGTCATCGCATTATGTACAAAACAATACAACTATAATTTTAATGCAGGCATTCAAAGAGATGCAATCAACTTGGTTATTGTGAAGACCGAATGTGGGTATCATTACTGATCTGTAGATGGCAAGAGAGACTCACTTGTGAATGCTGATGTAAGCAGTAGTGCTGACACACCCTGTGGATAAAGCTTCAAAAATGATTGAGGTGTCAAGCCTGGAGAGTCCAGAGCCCCCAACATCAGGGTGCACATAAATCCCACCAAAGCCCAGCTGAGCAGCTTTCCTCATGGCCTCCACAGGAAAGATTTCCTATATGTGTAAATATTGTTAATGACTCAATGTATTGTGCTAGAATACACTCAAAAAGAGTTTGTTTTATACACAGACAAATGTCACTCTGTACTGTTGATATGTTTACCTTTTGGTCCCATTCTGCCATATGTGGTGCCATTTCATTGGCAGCAAAGTCAAATGCCACCTTCTGAAATTCTTTCTGTTCATCTGTGAGTCCTATAGAGGCTGTGGATTGATGCACAATGTTGGTTAACATTTAAATTAAGCGTGCATGTACATAAACACAATCTGTTGTAATGAGATAACGTTACGTCATCGACGGGGCAAAATAACGCTTTTCAGCCATTTAACCTAGAAAAGACCAAACAAAACACGACATTTACGTTAACGTTACCTGCTTACACGTCAACACTTCTGAATCACATGATATTTCCATTAAATTAAACATTTCAATGTTAAATTATAATGTCTGGTTATTTCAGTAATCAGATTCATAATAGCTTCATTAAAAGTACTCCAACTGTGCTAAGTGACCGACTGCTGTTTGACTCTTAAGAAAGAGTATTTATGTAAAATTATGTCTGACGTTAAATAATTTCAACTTACGATCAATACAAGCTGCTATTCCTCGTCTCTGTAGACCGTTAAATTGGAAAATGCGACTTCTATTGATGTTATGTGATCCCAATCGGACAACTCTTGTAAGTGCCCTAGACGCCGCCATGTTGCTTCAGTGACGGTGAATTACGTAACAGAACAGTGATCACACGGGTAATGTAGTTCATGAACATGACATGCGTGACTTGTAGTTCAGGACAAACCAGTCCCCCCGGTGGTTTAGTTTAGCTAATAGTTAGCTTTACCGACAACCATTAGATTTAGCCTGCATGCGGGCTTTCCATTGGTAAACAGACTATGTTATTTGTGCATACTTTAAACACTTGTGGGTTAAAAAACTAAGCATCGCTAAGCCACGATCCTCCACACCACATGCACGCTGTTGTAGACACTCTCGTAGAGAAACTTAGGTGTGTTGCTCGGCTTCATGCAGTGCTGCGCAGACCCATTACAGTGTGACATCAATGTACCGCGAGAGTGATTCAAAAATGTATTTTGCACTCTCCTCTCGCGACACTTTGATAGTACACGCCGATCGGTCTGCCCAGCGGCGCGTGAACGCCGTGCGAACATTTCCTCCCATTGGCAAAGAAACATGCCACCCAAGAAAATAACACGAAGCAGTGCAAAATCAAACAAACACAGTAAGTAATGCAGTAACGCAGTACATAATCGGGTCAAGATGTGCAGTTTTATGATTTTTACGTTATTATGTTACATTAAATACTAGATTTTTATTTTAGCCGAGGATGTGGATGCCCAACAGAATGTGAACGAGGAGTCTGGTGACTCTAGAACTGGCAAAAGAAAACGTTCAGCAGCAGTTAAGCTGGATGTGAAGAAAAATAAAAGTGATCAAACCTCCAAAGCATCTTACAGTTATTGGTTGATGAAATCAGAACCCGAGAGTCGAATTGAAAATGGAGTGGATGTGAAGGTAGACTTTAACTGAATTAAAAATGTGTAAATACGAAAATATAACGCACATAAAACGACATATTGTCAATTCCCCTTGCAGTTTGGAATTGAGGATCTGAAAGCCCTGCCCAATCAAACAGGATGCTGGGATGGAGTGAGAAATTATCAGGTAGAGAGTGAGTGTTTTTCTCTGTAAGGTTTGTCATGAAGCGCGTGCAGAACACTTCCCTTCAAAGGCTTAAGATCTCTTGACTAAAATGTTTCTCATTGTCTTAAATGTTATTCTTAAAGGGACAGTTCAACCAAAAATGAAAATTCTGTCATCATTTACTCACCTTCGAGTTGTTCCAAATCTGTATAAATTTCGTTGTTCTGATGAACACAGAGAAAGATGTTTGGAAGAATGCTTGTAACCAACCAGTTCTCAACACCCATTGACTCCCATATAGTAGGAAAAATTACTTTATATTTTTTTTTGTTCTGTTGAACACAAAAGAAGACATTTTGAAGAATGTAGGACAGCAAACACTTCTGGGGCACTCAATGGGGGGCAAAATCTGTCTGGTTATAAGCATTCTTCCAAATATATTTCTCTGTGTTCATCAGAACAAAGAAATTTACACAGATTTGAAACAACTCGAAGGTGAGTAAATGATGACAGATTTTCATTTTTGGGTGAAGTATGCCTTTAATGTGTACAGTATGCTCATGTATGAAATTTGTTCAGTAGACAAAAATATAATTGTGCCAACATAGAAAATGTTTTTTAAAATGCATGACTTGAACCGTATAATGAAGGAAAGCAGCCAATAAGAGCCCAGAATAGATAACAACTGAACAGTGTAGAATAAACTTATTATACATAGAAAAAATGACATGTAGCTTTAAATGTAAAGCTGTGTCTCACACTTGTGTGTTGATATAGGCAACACAATTTTATTCAGACAGATTACAAGTAGATTTGGGTTGCTAATATTTACACATTTCCCTCAGGCACGTAACTTCATGAGAGATATGAAGGTGGGCCAGCAGGCTTTCTTTTACCACAGTAACTGTAAAGAGCCGGGTATCGCTGGTCTCATGAAGGTGAGGTATTATTAGGTTCATGCACAAAACGTTTTCAGACAAGAATTTACCAACACTCACAATAACAAGATTATTTTTCATATTAGATTGTAAAGGAGTCTTATGTGGACCATACCCAATTTGATAAAAAAGATCCACATTATGATCCGTCCAGCAAACCAGATAACCCTAAATGGAGTATGGTATGTCTTTACACACACTACATGAAGATCATTTTTCACAATTTAAATCAATATCTGGCAGCGTTTTTATTTCTATTATTGTAATCAAAACAAACGACTGAACTGATCAAATTGAATCTGTCTGTATAGGTGGATGTTCAGTTTGAAAGGATGACTCAGCGGTTCATCCCTCTCTCTGAGCTGAAGAATTATCACTTGCAGCACAAAGTTAAGGGTGGTCCTCTGAAAGATTTAGCCCTCTTCACCAGAGCTAGACTGTCAGTTCAGCCTCTCACTGCAGGTTAGTCGTGTGTAATGCCACCACTGTTGTTTTACGTAAGTGAACATGTTAAGTTTGTGAATCGTTGCATGTAGTGCAGTGCAGTGCAATCATTACTTGTAATAAAATGTATTAACTAAATGTTCTAGCTAACATGTGCCTTTAGTATTTATTTAGTTTATTATTTATGGAAATAAATAAAACTTTCATTTCTTAATGCTTATGTAACATTTCTGTTTTCTTCTTATTCACAGCGGAATTTGACTTTGTCTTGAGTTTAGAGAATGCAGACCCTGTATGAAGATCACCCATGAACATCAGTGAAGTCTCCAGTCCTGTTAAATTTCTCTCATAATTGTATAGTCATTGGTGTATTTTGCATGATGTATATTATTGTAACCGCCAAAGCACTAATCAAAATGTCTAAATAATACATTTGAAACAACCAAATTTGTAAAAGAACTATAAATTGATCAATTTCATTCTCTACACCATATCGTACAACTGTCATAAGATTTGTATAAAATAAGAAATCATCCTTGATGCAGAAGTTAGTCAAGTTTATTACAACGTGGCTAATTAAAAGAGCCTTTTGTAGAAGTTTTCATGGTTGCTAATACCCCATCCCCTGAACAGCTATTAAACAAACATACAATGACATACACATGTAAAAAATGGGAAATCACTTTAAAAGTAACGAGTGACGTCCAATCACGAAAGGGATCAACGGCAGCCTGTCCAATCACAGCATTTAAGGCCACTCTTAAGAATACTGAAGCCTTTCACTTATTTTCAATACAAAATACAAGACAATAAATCAAAAGTGTAAATTAATAAAAAATATTGATGAAAAAGAAGACAGCCAGTGCCCTGCATGGGTTAGTAGTTTTACATGCAGTTCCCTTTAATAGTAAAAGGCTATAGTATCAATGAAAGCCTTCAATATTAATATCTTACGTTACAGAATAATACTGCGCAGAGCTCCATTAAGAGTACATGAACTTCCAGATTTATAATCACAATAAATCTCTCAGTGATTTCATTTCAGGCTCATTAAACAGGACAAAAGATAGACGCTAGAGTTCTCGGTGCACAATAATAAAGCAATATTAGAGCATAAGAAGAGGAATGTATTTGACAACTTAAGTATAAATCTGGTTTGCAATTGCGATGGAAACGGTGTGTTTTACACAGGAAATATTTTAGGCATATTTTTAGGCATTGTTTGTAGGTCATTATTTTGTAATGAGACTTTAAGCATAATTGGAAAGAGAAATAAAAAAATATGTTGTAATCTATACATATCTCTGAGTAGTCGGACTGACTTGTACAATTTTGATTGAATATCTCCCGAAACAACTTTCATGTTGATCCCTTCAAGACTTTACTTATAAAACACTGTATCGACAGTAACTGCGCTGGAAACGTACATCTTCAGTTACTGTCCTCTTTGGCCTGCGCGGACATATTTTCACAGTGTGATCCCTCAAATCTCTGGGAGGCGATGGCAGCCTGCTGGGACATACTTTTCCTCACAATATCTCCTTTCCTCCAGAGTGTGATCTCCTGTTGGGAATTGACTTGCATATTATTGCATATTCAACTGCACTTCAAAAACTGTGTGTGATTATGTTAGAGACCTGCTGTTTGAAGTATCGTCTCTCTTCTTCATCTATAAGGACCAGGTTCAGGTAGTAACGCACTGAGAACTTCTTGTTGATGTCCCTCATGGTGGGGGTCAGCTCATATCCGGCAAGAAACAAACGGATGGGAATTGACTCGCCTGAATAATTCACAAGCGAAAACATAACCTTAGTGTACATGACATTAATGCATTTGCTATAATTGTTGTGTAGAAGCCACAAATTGAGATAAAAATATGCGCTGTATATAACATTTGATCACTGTTATGATGTTATTCTTACCTCTCACAGGTGCTCCATCCATGATCTCATATTTAGCGATGGTATCGTTTTCATGGTACACGCTGGGACCTGTGCCAGTCGTTTCCCTTTTTATTATATCAATTTCCATGTGCTTAATCTTTATTCTCACCAGAAGGAAGTAAATCTTCCCTACTATAACATCTCTCAGGTGGTATCTAAACAGGGCAGATTTGGAATATTTCTTTTTACTAATATTTAGATCCTTTAGACAGGACTGCTCAGTTTTAGTATGCACTATATTATCAGTCTTCAAGTTTGAATAAATGATTAATCACAACAGATGTCAAATATCGGTATATTTATATATATTTACAACAACAAAAAAGAAAACATATTTACAAATTTTGACCATTACAATGTTTTGAATTGTGAAACTAGTCATGACAACTGACAACATGTTCTCTGCATTGTTATTAATACCAACTGTGCAAATTTAGAAGGAAAATAAACAATTTGTGTTAAAAGAATAAGGTTATGAAGATTTGTGGAGAAAATGTGCTAACTTTCACAATGCAAAAATATGAATGATCCCACAAATAATGCAAAAAATATATTTCAATTTCTTTGAGTATTTCCAGTATACTTTGAGGCTTACTTGGATTTGTTGTATTCAAACTCAATATGGAGACAATCTTCAATTCCAACTTCCATTTTGATGGAGGAGTTCAGCTCTGGGTATGTGCACAGGGTTTGCACAACAATATCCATCTCTTTAATGATATCATTCAGTCTTCTGCTGACTGTTGCCCGGAGAAAGTATCTAAAGACAACAATCACATGTAACATGTAGACATTGTCTATGTTTTTTTAATGCCATGAGCAAAGAATGAATGGGCAGAATTACCTTAGTTTCACATTCTGGCCAGTGTAAGATTCATAGGGCTTTTCCACATGGGTGAACTCAAAGTCAAAGCTCTGAGACTGTGAAAGCTCACCAGGTCTTGCGAGGTCTTTCACTAAAGACACAAACTCATGGTGGTTCCCTCTATCATAATACAGCTCTGAAAAGCACAATAATATTACGTCTCCATACACAACACGTGACCAAATAGAAATGCCCGTGCACAGATGGAACAACTCACCAATCTGTCCGACAAACTCGATTTTAATCCCGTAATGTTCAAGTCTCTTTCCAGGAGTCTTTAGGGTGACGTTCACTTTCCCACTTACAGTTTCACCATCGTAAAAAAGGAAATATTTGTCCTTCTTGCCATCTTCGGTTTTGTGCTCAGCTTTCTTTCTCGTCTCGGCGTCGTTTAAAACTATGTCGATCTCGGCGCTCTGTCCGAAGCCGAAGAAACTCATGTCTGCTTGACTGTGTCTGCCGTCACTGCGGTATGATCATATGATTGACAGCTGCTCTGCGCTCCTGTGCTACAGGTGTCCTTACGATTCTCTATTTGCTACCTTTTCACCAAGTGCTTTTCAACAAGAAATACATTAGCAATCTGATCGTTTAATATTCGTGATCAAATCAAATTAGTAATACGTGAACCTTGAAACCAGCCGCATAATTCTCTCTTGTTTAATAAAAATAGCTCAATTTGCAGCAGGACAGCAGTCAGGAAGGATATTTGCCCATGGAATAATTCCCCTTTCCATGCACTTCCGGGATCGTCCTGCGCGTTAACTCCAAAATAAAAGTTTGAGTGCGTTTTATAATAAATGTCACGCTCTGCAATGGTGAACAGTAATGTGCTTCGTTAATTTAAGAACGTCTTTATTGTTTAAGAAAAAATAATAAAATTATACTGATTACATGACCACAACCGTTTACATCCTTTTAACTGTACCTGAGAAATTTTATAATCTAAACATTATATAGCGGGTTATATAGTACAATAGTACATATATGTTGTGATTATATTCAGATGGCATTTTATCCATAATATTTTTTTCATTTCACGTCACACATTACATTACATACAAAAATAACCGGACAATAGTTTAGCATGATGTGACAAACTTTGGAATAATAATAACTTAATTTTAAACATTTAGCATAGCCTATACATTCCACATTTAAACAGAGCTCAGTTACGCCATCATATAGTATGCAAAACAGTTTGGAAACAGTGTGGTTAAACATGGCCGATCTTTAATGTAAATACTGAGTAGGTGAAACACATCTATTCTGTCTGCCCATTGACACATGATAATACAAAGGGTTAAAAGTAATACTGTGCTTTAAATAGAAATCTACCATTAAACAAGAATAATACAGTAAGATGTTTACATATCAATATAATATATGTGGTCCCAATACATTCTAAATTTCCCCAGGCATACATTAGATATGGCAATAATTCAATGAAAATTTGATATCACATGAAGTAAAATACAATTCAGCAATAAAATGACAGAACACAGGCTCTCTTTATGATATATTGTTACCATAAACAGTCTGTCAAAGTTTTTATATTAGACAGCGGGACATGCCAATAGGAAGATTCATTTATAGTGTCAAAATGTCAACAAAGTATAGAATTTGGTTTTGATCTTATTACCAAACTTTAAGCTTGTGACCCAGACAGACACATACAGTATTCCTGTTACGCACAAGTTTAAAAAAAAGGAAAAACAAAATGAAAGACAATGTTAATCAGTCCACATTATCATTTTTATTATTTTGACACCACCCACAGTCTATTCAGCCACTACTCTTGAGTGAACTTCTATATACGCATATACCATTTTATAAACAGATTAAAACAATGACACTTAGTCAAAATACCTGGACAATATGTCCAAAACGTATAAAACAATTATAAAGCATTAAAGGTCACTTAAACACAGAAATGACACTCTAAAAAAAACACAAGTGCATAATCTGTATCCAGAGGATTATTTCAAAAATGAAACTAAATTAATCATCTTGCACAACAAAGTCTACTGACTTTGACTACAGTACAGAGATGTTTGATTAAATCTCAAACTAAAATGCTACGGAATGATAGTTAATGAAATGGAAGTTAAAGAAATTAAAAAAATTACTATAGGAAATAAATAATGTACTAGTGCCTGAAATAATACATCAGGGTTGGGTGGAACTGACTCCTATTTGTCCACACTCCACAGGAAGTTGAACTGGAATCTGTTTGTCTTTAAGGCCTATAAGACGTTCAAACATTTTAGCAAACTTTTAAACAAGATCTTGCCAAGACATCAAAGCTGTCTTGACATCAGCATTGATAAAACTTTTTACACTGATGTCTTCTAGTTCAAAAAATTACACTTACAGCAGTTCTCAGATGCCCATTAACCAGTATTTCGAAGCATGTATTAGTTTAGGCACTAGTACAATTGTGCCCCCAATAATAAAATGTTGCCCCAAGAAACTACTACACATAAAATCCTCTTGTCAACAGTGTTAAAACTGTTAAAACAGTCTTGGCATGGCATTATACACATTTACACTGCCTTGGAACGGATTATCATAGTCAAGGTCAATCCAGTGAAAAATATATATATTCATATTTAACTTGACACTACACTGAATAATTACCTGCACTTGATATATGTTAAATACTTTTGGGCCAAAAATACAGCAGCACCTGGATGTGAATTAGGTCTGAAACAATATAACAAAAACTTTTGAAAAGGTATTAACCGACAGTCTGACATTCAGGAATTTGGACAGACTCCGAATGTTTTGTTAGTTTTCATATAGTCACGACTGTTGAAACATTATCCTGTAACAGCTGTGAGATTTTATTCCACTCAACAAGATGCATGTACGTAATATCTACAAATCTGAGTTTTGTTCATCTCGTGAGCATTCAGTTATCAGATATAAACTGTTTTGAGTAAGTTTGTGTTTGAGTCCTGTCTGTTTTAGATCAAAATAAGGGAAGTAAAAGCCCCTGTGTACCACAGTAGTTTTCCGTTTTTGTAATAACTTTGGCAAGCTAAGAAGCTCAAGTTTATGCACCTTCGTACAACAATGCACAATTGGACAGCTCACAAGTCTCACAAGAGCTTCTTACACAGCCGATGCACCCTTCTTCTCATCTGTGATTTTATATGACAAAGGAAGACTTGTGTCGGAAATGTCCCTGGAGAAAAACAGAGACAGCAATCAAATAAAATATGATTTAAAAATCTATGAAACATAAATCTCATCGAAAAGAGGTTTTAGTGAGAGATTATTCTGAGGATTCCGCTAATACTACTCTGAACTTTGTCAGCATTATTAAAAGAAAAATATCTGCAGTGAGAGAAACTGTAATGTAACCTGATAAGACACTGTACTTTACATAAAAGAAAATCTTGGATGATATTACCTCCGACGTTGTAAGACAATGCACATAACAAAATGTTGACTATACAATAACTTATGACACGGCTCGTTGGAATGCTTGATCCTGATTGGCCAGTCGCGACATTTGCAGGTTCGTTATTACCAGAGACATTGAGAGAGAGAGTTCTGCCAATGGAAGTCCAAAACACTGGAGCGTCACGTGATTCATGGAGCCTTCAGATAGTTCCAGGAAGATACATTTTCTCTTTAAATGCTTTATTTCTTTCATTTTTTTATTCATTAAATGGCTTTCGTCTTTAAATGGGTTAGAAGTTTACCTCAGTTGGTCTGTTTAGTCGCAGCTCCATGCGTTACTAGTAACTTCCGGGAACTATTGAGAGCCTCCATTGCTGTGAAAAAACTGTTCCATTGGAGTCAACGGAGTTGCCAGAACTCTCTCTCTCAATAGCTCTGGTTATTACCAGATAACAACCGCTCAAAACTAATAACACACGGTAACCCGGATGCAGCAAATCATTTTGACAGGTTTTTTTTGACAAATTTAATATAAATATGTCTTTTAATAACATACAGTATATGACATTATATTTACAAATGATTCAAACAAATTGCCTGTTCGTGACATTTGAACGTCATTTCTTACCTTAAAAACCAAAAGTAAACGGCTTTTCCTCGCCGGAGGTCTGCATTTCCGTAAAAATTATTTTAAAAATCCACATTTCATGTCATGTTTTTTTCTCATGTGGCAAGTATCCGTGTAGTAAGCGGGATAATGTACAGCCAGCCGGTTATTATCGCAGAAATAAGCCCCGACAGTGTGATCAGGACGCGATGCGGAGGGTCTTGTATCACACTGAAGGGGCTTACATATCAAAACTGAACTACTGAGAATTTTCTTTCATTTCTTTATTTTTAAACATCTTACCTCATCTGGACTGGTGTAGTCCATCCTATTTTCATGTTCGGGTACTTTGTAACTATAATAAAACAGAGCATTGTATCCTTACCCAACAAAGTCTCAATAAAATAACTTGACATGACATGTCATACCACATTAGATGGTATGAGAAAACCAGCGCACTGCTGAATTTTTGACTCACTTGTTTTCCCTGTGGTCCTTACAGGTACAGCAGCCATTTTTGTGAATTTGACAAAGTCCCACAATGACAAAAATAAATGCTGCCACTCCGCCTAACACCTTCAGACATATCCCAACAATATCCGGATCATCTAAAAAGAGCAGAAAATAAACATTTAAACACAGAAATAACACCATACGCATGTTTTTAATGGCAAGAGGAGGGATATAGTTCAAAGTTTTTTGTTTTTCAGGGAACTATTTCTTTATGCACTGACTACTTACAGACTTCCATGGGCTGTGGACTGCACTTGGATGTTCCTGCCTCATTCTTGGCCTGGCAATGATATTCACCTGCATCTTCTTTCTTCACTGACCGGAATTTCTTTTTGGACCAAATACAAATGACAAATTTACTGTAGCAACAGAACTGTGAAAGTTAATAGTGGTAAAACACAAAGTAAATAAAATAATTCTACAATTTTCGCAAACCCAATGAATTCTTGATATAAACCAAAGACGCATAACTTAACAAATTTATTTAGTCAACCTATGTACAGCAGGTCCATATTTAAAGGTTTATAAGAGTACCGTAAAAAAAATCAATGTCTCACTTACCAGGGACCCAGTTTGAGTGTTCATGACATATGTAGAATTGTAAAACTTGACGCTGGTTTTTGGGTCCTCTGGCAGCTCCTCATTGTTACGGTACCACTGGTACTGCGACTGAGGAAAGCCCTCTTTCTCAGTGCAGTGCAGTTCTGTGGTGTAACCCACTGTAACCGCATTTGGCACACTGCACCTGGGCACCACTGGCTTCACTGCAACACATAAACAACATGTCCATAAGACATTTTCACAAAACAGGTCCAAAACAAAAAAGGGGAAGATACAATGGTTTAAGTAAGGTAAAGTTCTGTGGCATTGAATTCGTTCTCTGCTTTATGCTCCAAATAAAACGCCACGATTATAAGACTTGTTTCAGTGCTTGCATAAGAACTTTATTGAAAACAGTATTTATAAATCAATATTCAGATATAATATTCCAACGTTACCTCTTACAGCGAGACTGATCAGTATTTCATCAAAGGGCTTCTGGTCATCGATGGCAGCGACCTCACAACGATACTGTGCTGAATCCGATCTGCTAGCATTCAGAATCAGAAGATTTGCCGGCTCTCTCAGTATCGCCCTGTGTTCCAAATCACCTGAGAAGATAAAGGTGCTTACATGAGTTTAACCTAGCATTCTGTACGGTTAAATACTGTCAAGAAATTGATGATATTCAGTTTATATTTAAAATGCGTTACCTGAAACTTTATTTTGGAAATACACATAGCTGGGCACGCCGTTTTTAATTTTCTTCCATTCAATTCTGGGATTGTTCGTAGATATGGACTCTATCAAGCAGGTCAACTCAATCGCTTTAAAAAGACACATTGAATGTTTCATCAAAATCCATGAATACAAATGAAACAAAACGGCATTAAATATAATTGATAGAGCTTCAATTTACAGTCAAATTCATTTGTCCACACAGATTTGTTAGTTGTTCTGAGTATTACAGCAAATGTGGTTCTGTGGCCTGCAAAAGAGAACAGAGAAATCTTCATTATGAAATTGTATTATGAATCAAAAACAATTCCTCATTTCCTCCCCATTTTTATTAGCGTAATGTGAAACAATACATTATAATATGTATACACATCATGGCAGCATTTGTTGTACTGTGTGGTCAGGATGTAATGGCAATCTGGACCTCTTTTATTAAGATTTACACTTTCATTATGATATTCGTTTCTAAAAGATGTAGCTGTAGCAAACACTAAGTATGCACTTAAAGAAGACTTCATTTGAGTTTTAACTTGTCCCTTTACTAAATGTATTGTAACGTGCATAATGAAACATTATACTATACACAGTTACTATCATGGTTTAGCTGTACCCTGAACTGAACAAATTACTGCTGAAAATCCATAAAGCCCCTGTGTTTATGGTTTCAGTCGGTCTACACCAAAAGGCCAGACAGTGTGACAAATGTAAAACAAACTTTTTGGCAAAGCTGAACTGTCCCTAGACTCCAGTCGTATGAGAAAACAATTTGGGTTTAAGGCATGTGCTCTTTTTCAGATGAATTTTCCACGGTCGTATAATCTCATGAAATCCACAGAGTGTATTTACAGCGATCCATATGTGATAATCTGGTTTTGGCGTCAGATAAAAATGTTACCATATGGATTTATAAACAACAAGGCAAGACGGAGTAAGTTAACCCAAGCAAAACATCTGTGGTGTTTTACCATCACCTACACGGCAATAGTTGTGTAGGCCTATTTCTTAAAAACGGTAAAGCTTTGCTTATGGGAGAATAGAGCAGAGTCATATTGTCACAGCTGTATCTGATGGCTGTAAGGTTTCCGGTGACTTTCCCATCCTATGCATCATGATCTATTTTTACATCTGCTGTTGACATTTTCCCATTAGACAAGCTACATTATCCAGCAACAATCACGTTAGAAATGTTCTTACTGAAATCAAACTAAAATACAGTTCATACATAAACATAATATTATGTTTTGGTTAAGAACTTTGAGGAGCTGTCATTTAAAAATAGACCTAAAAAGAAATAAAAAATTGTGCAGTGCAGAGAGGGGTGGGGAAAAGAGATGATCTTTAAGGATGATTCCTTAAAATATGCCTGTTTGTTTGCAAAATCTTTCTCAAACTCTTTCTTTTCAACTCTTTCTAATTTACAAAATAACTATTACTCAGCAAAGTGAAGGCTTCAGTGAAGGCTAAAGTTAATGCCATTTAAAAACACTTTGGTATTCAAAGCACTCTCGCTGACAACCACTTCTTTGAGCACTCAAAGAGCAAGTGAGGCAACAGATGAATAGAGCTACACTTATTCACACATCAAACATATTGCACAAAGCCTACATTGTGATGAGATTAAATACAAGATCCAGTTCACTGTCAGTCCAGCTATCACCACAATATCTCTACAATAATGGCAGCAAAATAATTCAACAGTTAATATTTCAACAAAACTTTAATAGTTTATTTGTAAAACCTTTGCTAGTGAGATCAAAAGTACTGAGCTGTAAATACACAGAGCTGCATTTTATACAACCAGAGCAAACCGACCATAAAAAGCATCATGAGGAAAGCAAAACACAGCTTAGACCCCTTAAGAAATTAACTAATTGTCCTAAAGAATATTGGATATGCATCAGAATAACCATTTTTGAACCTATAATTACCAAAAGAAGACTTTTTTCCAAAAAGAGATAAATCATGTTTTTTATTGTGCATTCCAATTCATATAAATCAAACTGCAGTTGTTTTTTTATTTAAGCCATAATAACTAAAAAATACAGCTAATTAACATAATAAGTACAATAAAAACACGACAACATAATAAAAAACATGATTTTTTTAAAACGGAGTTATCTCTTTTTGGAAATGAACTCTTCAAACGCTCCGACGCGTCTATGGAAAAGCTACCAAGGCGTGCAACTCAACAGTCGTTCATTCCTGTGCATTTAGCACCATATTCATTCAAATGCACGAATCAAACTGCGAAATGAATACTGTGTTTACACTAAATTCAGTCTTGCGTTAAATGGAACACAGGCTGACGATAGTAAAGCAGCGGTAGGGGTCAGCTACGAATGACAGCCCACGGAAACGCGTCAGTTAATTCAGCACGAATTACTCGCTCATTTGCAACAGATAAGAAATCTTACTCACACAGCAGGAAAAAGAGCACCAGGGGAAGAGATTGACGCCCGTTCGCCATTTTGCGCGTATGATTTACATGCAATTTTTGCTTAGCTGTCCAAACGATGGGGTGGACAATCTGCTAGATGCTGCCGCTGATGAGTTTCCATAGCTACAAGGACATTTGAGCGGAAGACAGAGGAGGGGCTGAGACAGCACATGTGGACTTCCGGTTAATATTAAACATTTTGATGAAAACATGAGTGGATTAAATGAGAAAACATGATTGTGAAATAGCATTAAACGTACTTGAGGAATTAAACTAATAGTGGGCTATGTAATAGACAATTTTAGCATTATGATATGTATATGATACTGATAAATATCAGCGTGACTTTTTTGCCTATCATTTAAAAGGGGATATACTGGTAAGCGATGACCATAAAGCATGTGTTTAGATAACAATGATCAGTTTGGCCAGCAAATAAAATGTCTCTAGAGTCATTTTCACATTTAAACACAAGGTGGCAGTGTTGTAAAGGATTACGCAGTAGGGGAACATGGAAACAATGTGCATTTACTGAGAAATTGTATCGTTTAACATGCAAAGGATGAAGAGTCATCTATTCATATTCATCTATCGTGCATTATTGGTTGGTAATAGTTTTACAGCACAAAATATATAGAAATTATATAGTGACTAAATGTAACGCAAACATGGTTAAAAAACATCTGATAGATAAGTAAATTAATTAAATGGCAATTGCAATGATCTAATCCATTACAGGTTGTAATAAACCTTACATCAGTTGACATCAGTTCTCAAGCAAGAATAGTGAAGATCAGACAGATCAGATCAGATTTTTTAATAAAATGCAGATGCTCTACTTTAGGAATACATATAATTTTATGAGAAGAGTGTGATGATTTAAGTAACAGATTTTTGCAAATAATTGTTTAAGCTGTTCATTGGATTTCTAGTAAAATATACTAGCCCTACGAGTCCCAGTTGAGCAATCTCACACCTTGAATTAAATCTAGTAACACCTTTTGTGTTGTAGATACTCACTGACATGAGGTCATTGTTTTTTCATGCTTATTGGTACAGTGTGTTTTGAATAGAAACACAATTATGATCCGCCAATAGTTGAAATACCTTTATGATGCATCAATTAATATATATTTTTAAACAAATATGATACATATTCAAGGTAAAAAACTTTATTTTTGAATGCCAAAATTATAAATATCTAAATTATGAATGATGAATTGACAGTTACACATTCATCCACTGCAACAGAACACTAATTGTATCATTGTCATCAGCCATATTGACCTTATGATGTCAACAAAAAAAAACAATGACAAAACGTAGAAGGTCATTCAGAATAAGGTCAAAGGTTATAATCGTCATTGGTGGTCTGGATGTAACATGATTGGATAATAGCTTTTAAAGATCCACCCTCTGTAGAGTTAATTGTGTGTTTGTATTTATAGTGCATCTCAGATGTATTATTTACCTGATAAGCTAATGATCTGCTTCAGTTTTTTCTGCCCTGCTTTAAATGATTTACGGCATGTTATAACTGAATCCATTATTCACTCTGTGGTGTCTCATTCCTGGGGCTGCATTCACACTGTGTCTTAGTTTTTTATGTTGACAATGAATAAGACAACAAATCATTTCAGTTTTCATAGTACAGCCCAGAAAACTGTGTTTTTGCTTTAACTTGCCTTTTTCCAAGCTCAATTTAATCAAATAAGTATGTTATTCTACAAACCTTTTTTGCATTTAGCAACACCCTCTTGCCGAAGAGACAGGCCGCAATCACACCCCTTCTGCCACTGTTACACTGTGTTTGCACACACACTGACCAAACTGTCCAGCGTTATCACTGCCTGTTCTGGCTGTTTAAAGTGTTGAAACGCTTCTCTCAGGAGAAGAATATATTTAGAGCTTTGTGGATGATGCATACCCTGCTTTATACTTTAGGCCCAATGGCTTGAATGAATATTTACAAGTGTGTTTATCAGAATGCCTGTGGAATGGTGCACATGAATTTGAAGATGATTTCAACAGCTACTTGATCTGCATCACCAGAACATATGTGACCAGGAAACCATGGCAACCATCTCAGGTGCTCCGGTAAACTGGAAACAAGGCCAGAGGAATGTGTTTCACAAGTCTGCATTAGTGTTAAACTGTGTTGCACCAAGGCAAACACGTCTTCGGCTGTCAGCGGTTTGCTGTGGAGAAGGTCATTTAGACTTGCAGTGTTTGTAAGTGCTATTTTCCAACACGAATAATGAGGTTACAGGTAATAGGAATAACATCTGCCTTCTGAGCGCTTATACATTGTTTTATGAGACACACATCATTACAGAATAAAGTGGATTACAGATTTAGTCATGGGTATTTGGTTATTTATTTCAATCCCTATGTATGAGGATTTGGTAGTGGACAGAATTATACTTATAAATACCTCACTATCATTTAGACAGTTTTTCTGCCTTATTCATACTTATCAAATCAAACATACAAAAAAAATAGTTCTTACATCTAAAGATGGGTTTTGTCAAGCCTGCCTTAATTTGTCATTCCATTAGGCCCCAATCCATCACCACCACGATTACACTAGACAGTTCACACACCTTCCTGACAGCATGCTTTTTTTACGTCTCGTGGTGTGGTTGCTTGGTAACAGTGAATTTTTGCCAGAGCTCAATTTATGGCGCTCTCTTTGACTGTAGTTGATACACAGCAGTTCTCAATTGAGTTCAATCTCTGATATCATTAGTACAATACACTCAGTCGATCAGCAATTAAACACCATTAGACAGAATTAAACCTGTAATATCATTTAAAATGGTCCTGGTCTTAGAGTTAGTTTGGCACATTACGGTTCAGTTAATTCCATATGCATTTTTTATAATATTGAGGCTTTTTAACTAGATAGCAAGACACTGATGGCAGCTTAAAGTGTCGGGGAGAGGAGTAAAACCAAGCAACAGAATCAGTCTGGCAGTAGAACTATAATTGAAAGCAGCCAATGAGATGGTATAGATGGGTTGGTCAGCAATCTAGAATTAGGCTGAACACGATTTGCACCGACTGTAATAAAAACATGGAATAACTGGAATGTAATGATGTTTCTATGGTCTGCTCACATTATAATCACTATGTGTTCCCATTAAGACACAAAAAGTCTATTCATTAAACCATGTGTGCTTTGCTTGAATCTCAAAAATGATCAATACATTACTGAAAAGATTAGACCAACGGATAAAATGACATTCGTCTGATATTGTGAGCTTTAGTTGCTAGCTGATCTGTGGCCCACGATATTACAAAAAATGTAAGCAAGACTATCTGGGTGGTTTTTGGGATGAGATGAATGGAGCTGTTTCTCAATCATTGAAAACATGAAGTTTTGTGGGCCCTGTGTACAATAGTTTGAAGCTTAGACCCATGCTGCTACTTACAGTACACCAAAAACGTGTTTCTAAAACAATACGTTTTCAGTCTTGCAGTGCAGAAGATAACAAAATCTGATGTAATGACAAGATAAAACAGGTATAATCAAAGCCCTCAAAATACTGTACACAGTGTTTATAGCTTTAGTTATTTTTAACACCACTTTATAGAATAAACCAAATTTGTTCTTATAAAGTTTTCACACATCTACTTCACAGTTTGTTTACCATTGCACTTTCAGTCTTAAAAATCCATAGCGAAGTTAACATAAAACCTTTTTACGGCTATGTCAAAAACCGTGCATATCTGTTGAACAAAACAACCGTATCATTGCAATTTGGTCCATGAACTATAAGAATGAAGACATGCTCTCATTAGTGGATATACACCATGCATATTTCACCCTGTACACACTCCCACTCTTTTAAATGGACAAATGAAGTTAAGGGGAAAAAAGCTCTGTATCACTTGAAAGGGCCGTGACACACTACAGTTGCCAGAAGTAAATCTTTTCTTGGTAATACTTATATCCCTAAACAGAGTGTCAAGGCATTCAACTATACAAATACACTAGAGTAAAAATACCAGAGAGCATTTTGAGGATATTAAAGATAAAATGGTTTAAGTCTGTGCAACAGAGGCCAGCAGAAATCAATGAAGGCCTATATATATAAACAAATATAATTCATAAATATTAAGAAAAAATTAGGACACTCTTCCAAAATAATTTTAGTTTTATTTACTATTTATAGTAATGTGTTCAGGTAAAATGATCATTTTTGTTTCATTCTGTCAAGTGTGAACTACTGACAATATTTTTCCCAGATACTAAATAAAACGATTTTTTTAATTGGCATTTATTTGCAGAAAATGAAAAGTTGACAAACTAAATAACAAAACGTTTTCAGATCTTGAATACTGCAAGAAAGTTAGATTCATTACATCACCAACATCATAATAATGTTTTACATTATTATATTATATAAATAATGTTTACATGTATTTAAAGGAATAAAAAATGCAATGAATCATAGTTTTCTTGTGTATTTGCATTCTCTCAGTTTTTCCACATTCCTGTTGGGTGTCTTTATGCCACTTCAACTACAAATAATGTACAAATAAGTATACTGGTAAGCTTCTTTTTGTATTAATAATACCACAATATTGTAAATATCCAAAGCAGCCATCACAGTTACTGGTATGTGGTAACATTAATCTGCACAGTAAAATCGCCAGTGTTAAAAGGGGTCAAATGAACTCTCACAGTGTTTATATAATCCACATTTCGAGAGCGGATTATATGTACACTGTGAGTGTTAATTTGACCTTTTTTTAACACTGGCGATTTTACTGTGTGGTCAAGACAATGAAAATACAAAAAGCTCCATAAATGTACAACTTCATCTCACCAGATATAAAACACCCAAAACTGAAAATTCTGTCATAATTTACTCATCATCTTTTCACACCTGTATGACCTTCTTCTGTACAAACCGACACAAAACCAATGAAAGTCAATGGGTACTGCCATTGTTCTGTTACCAAAATTGTTCAAAATAGAGAAAGAAAGTCATACATGTTTGAAATGACATGAGGGTGAATAAATTATGACATAACTTTCATTGTTGTGTTAACTATTACTTGAATATCTAATATATTTTACTTCAAATGTCTTAACAGATGTTTGGGAACTTTCCCTGCAAGCATGTGGGAAATGCTGTTTAATTCCAAATTCAAGTTGCTTTTGCAGGAATCACGTGAGAGATGGATTAAACACATTAAAGCCATTGAATTTTGGCATCTGATTCATGGCAGGCTATATGCACACATGCAAACAGGCAGAACATGATCAGCACGATCAGTGGGACCAACGTGAAAAATGCCTTTGCTATCTCTGATCGCATTTTAATAATTAAGATGTGTCTGAGACCTAAAGCAATACATTAAAATGCAGTGATCTTTTAGAAAGTGACGTGTAAGCATTATCAAAAGAGATTGTCTTCAAAGCTAAAAGAATTTTACAATTCAAAGCTTTATACTGTATCTTTATTGATTTTGAAATGATTCGTTCTAAATCAATACAACTTTGTTGAAAATCAAATAATGCCGAACAAACCTAATACGACTAAACTAAATTTATGAAGCAATACAGTAATGGAGCTTGATGTATTCACAAGATTTAATTGAAACAGAAATAATCTACATCAGCATTAAGAATCATTATTTTTAGCCTATGGCTGTCAGATACATTGACCTAAATAACAGCAAGACACACTAACAATCCCAAAGTAATTTACAGATGTGCTTTGATTGAAAGGTTCCACTGAAATGTTATACTTGTTCTGGCAGCTGTTATCTTCATATTGCAGAACAAACCTGACCAATTAAAAGTGATTAATCTGATGCATAGTTAACGTTCACATGTAGAAACGTGTGGTGCCTCCAAGCAGAATGAATTGTCAAAGTGCACTTTATAGTCTGCATCATCTGGTTCAAAGCATTCATTATCCTATATAATTGCTTTCTCGTGGGACAATTTTGTTTCATTGTGGGCTGAGCAGACCACAAAGGACAACTGTCGGTACAGAAAGTTTGAAAAATGAAAAGTGGGTTATTAACTCGCTGCCTGCTGTCGGTGCATCCAGAGAACTTGGGAAGGTCTAAGACCATAAGTTAAAATGATATTTAATGAAATGGTGCAAATTGTATGCTTGCATTGAGTGAATCTGTAATGAGAAAAAAAACGAGAAATGCAGCACTGAGCCACACCCATTTCTTTAGTGCGTCTGTGTGTAATGTTGGTGCGCTCTTTCCATCAGAATTGTCATGTCTTTAAGAAACGTGGACGCACAACTGAAGTTGCTGGAACTGCAGTCTGAAGTAACATCATCAGCACAGATCGCTCACGAGCACCGCAGTCCCGTCCACAAAAACGTCTAACTAGACACAACAACGCAAAACAACACGTGCCATTAAAGAAAAGACACACAATAGAGAAGATCCCAAGAGGTGCGGACTTTGGTTTCTGTTAATGCGCATGATACTGCAGCAGTTGTACTACACCACCAGCACACTCCAACTCACCTTGAATAAGCGTGAGCGTCTGCCGTGCCATTTTACTACCAGGGGGCGGATGATTAACCAATACACGCCCCATAGCTGCTCGCCTCTGGCCAATCAGAGCGCGGCGGGGGCGGAACCAAAGGCTAAATTCCCACACTTGGTTTCACTTTGCACTTCGGAACATCGCCGTCTTCCATAAAGGCGCTGGTGCAGGTGCTCTGTCTCTTCGGGGAGGATGCCATAGGAAGGACGGGCAGGGGAAAGAATGAAGGAAAACGCTGAGATAGGACAGCACAGGATATGATAAGCAGGGTATCAGATTGGAAACGGTGCGGTGCGAGGAAATTGAATATGAAAGATTTATTGAAAGGGGCACTTTGAGCTATTATTCCTGGTTGGCAGTAGTACTATGATTTGGTATGTGGCCACTTTGATAGCAAGTGTTTTTAGCACCCGAGGAACGGCAGCTCAAGGTGAGTTGAAGTGCAGTATTTTTGCGTTGCGTTTATGCAAAGACACGTTAAGCGTTTCGTTGTTTGTATGAATGGATGCTTCGCGTGACACTGCTACGCGTGTGATAAATCAAAGCATTTCTTTATTTTGCATTAAATATGCACATTGTTCAAATATGCATATATGGTGGGTGGGGTTTAAAGTTCACAGCAGGCTATGCAACCTCGCATGATTTCTGCTGGTGTTTTTTTGACATCATGTCATATTAGGGCACGAGCGAGACAATTGAAGGCGTGTGTGTGTTGGTTGGTCGCTGTTACAATGTGTACAATCGATTGATGGCCGCTGTGATGACCAATTATGTTTTATGAAATCATTTCACCAAATAGATTGCGTCGATCAATAGGATGTGGTTTGAGACATGAATGCAGAAATGACATGGAATATCATAGATGATATACTGTCCAGAATTGCAGTTAATGTCGAAAAGGGGCGTGCGATGCTGAATGGAGACATGCTGCGGTTGTCTGGGCTAACGTACTACAGTCTTTCGTGTCTGTTTACACAGACACAGCGCAGGCGTTTTCATTTATTTGCATGTTCGGGGTATTAAATCGAGTATTATAGCAATATAATGCTTACGCACAATGCATGCGTGTAGGCAAACTATATGCACGAGCATGCTGTCCTGTTTCGTCGCCATGCGCCGATTTTATATGCCTTCTCTTGCCGTGCATTTCTTGTATTTTGAGCATTAGATATTTGTTGACGAATGGACTGGCTTAACTTTGCATTTCTATCTTTGTCCAGTGGGAGGGGCTATTTCCTCTTTTAATTGAAGGGGAGGCTGGTGTGAACTACAGTAATCACACATATCAGTAATTGTCTAATTAAACCTAGTCATTTGATTCGTGGATTTATGGGTAATCCTGCATCTGCATTAAACGTGTGATTGGTGTATAAAACAACATTTGCTATCTAAAGCAAACATTTCTTTCCAGTGCCTACATTGGCCTACAGCATGTTGTTTTGTCAAGACAATAATTTCTCTCATTTCTAGTCTTACAGTTAAACGTTCAGTTTGACGAAAATATACCACCAGTGAATTAAAAGCTATTTAAAGCAAAATATGCAAAATCATTGTTAATCTTTGAAATTCATTTTCATCAAGTTACTCTCTGAAATAATTTTCACAGCCTGCTTAGAGTTTACTGTTTCAGAAATCCAGCATCAGCCATTTTGAGGCTGTCGTTTGGGAGCGTCAAGCATGCTGTAATGAGACAATGTTAGTGCACAAGTGGCATAAATTAGGACTTGATAAGAGAACCAATTACAGCTTTGAGTTTGACTTATTGACAAAATTGTGTCTGGGTTTCTTGGTCCTGTCATGCATTTGTTAGTAACAGTCAGCTTTATGTTTGAGAATAGCTAAATCATAAGTCAAATATTTGGTTTGTTGGAAAGAATGAAAAGAGCACTACAGCCTCAGAAGATGTTGGAGGAGATTATGAGATGGTCAAGGAAATTGATCTGATCTGATCTAACCAAAACCAGTGATGTTCCTGAAAGTCATAGAATAATCATAGAATATTATAGATAAAAATCTCTGACTGACTTTTCAGTTGATTCATGACCCAAGGATGAACAGAGTTGAGCTGAACAGTGGTGTGATGGCGACCAAAGAGCATGTTTTCCAGGGCCTTACAGCGAGCGTCATTCTCTGCATTGGTGTCACAGAGCATAGCAAGAAGCAGGGACAGCGATAGTCTCAGTCTTAATAAAGCTGTGAGGACCAGCTCCTGGCACAGTCTGCAGATTGCCGGTAATGGACACCTCTGGCAAAACTCCCTCCCCCTACCTTGCCAAGCAGTATTCGTCTGACCCGCAACCCTCTGACCGTTGCTTGTCCTGTTTCAGGGAGAGTGAAAACGAACGCCTTACTGGGTCGCAGATTCACGCAACACAGCAAAGCTTAAGTCTAGACTTGAGTCTAGTGTGATTTGTGATGGCTTGGACTGCAGTGGCCCAAGAGTCCGTTTTTGTCCGTTAAATGTTAGAACAGTAAATATGGGAAAACCATCTGGTTTGTGTCAGGGTCCTGATCAAAAGGCTACTAGAGAGCAAGGAGAGACAGCCAATGAAGACTTTTACTTTAGGCTTCCTCATCCTCTAATGTTTCTTCTGAGACATTAATCTCACATAATAGCAAGGGACAACGTTATACAGTTTAACAAAAATATGTTACCAATCCAACGTTGACCAGCATCATTTGACAGCAAAAAGGCTAAACTTTGCTGTTACTGATGCCATTGTAGTGTCCAGTGGTTTGGGTTTACTGAGATAATGCTTTGAAATAGGCATGGGCCGAATACCGGTTCCAAGGTATACCGAGGTTTGAAAGAGTCAAGGTTTCAAAACCACTAACATTTTCTGTGATACCGTTTCTAAGAGCTATGTTTACACAAAAATACATAATTAAGTCACGTAAAGCAATGTTTGATGTTTAGGCCTAATATATGGGCTATGACAAAAATAATTTTTAAAAAAGTGTATTATAATTTTAAGGCTATATTTTTACGTCACATATGTTCTATGAATGTTGTATTTGTGTCCAGTTGAAAAGTTGTTTGTATACGCAGAAATTTGAAAATAACACATTTTAGTGTCGTAATTGCAATACCGTGAAACCGTGACACTTTTGCTAAAGGTTATCATACCGTCAAAATATCATGCCTACTTTGTAATATAATGTGTCGCCCCCGTTAGGTGACTCGCTACTGATATGACTAGAGCTTTCATCTCATGAGGGTATGCAGTTGCAAACATACTTTTTGTAAAGTTACTATTAATTTTTTTGTGTTTTTTATGAGAAAAATTACTGAGTGCACCTTTAGGCCAACGAATAATTGTAAATGCACCTAGTAAACAGTGTTGCCAGATCTATTTTTTTCCAGTGGAATTTGCTGTGACTGTAGATAGGTAACATTTAGTTCCGTAAGCATAAAGTGTTTAATGCTTACTACTATACAATGTTTTCTTAGTAAGAAGTGGTGTGTAATGCATAACAATGACTGTAAAGTATGTAAAGTATATTAGGCATGGTGTTATTGGGATAGTTTTGGGCTCGACCATTGGGCTGGTTTTGTTATGCCGATCTGGCAACCTTGTAACTAGTACCAGTAACTAAACATTTTTTGTTGCTAGATTTTTATTACAGTGTAGAAAAAGCCACAGTATATTCAAAGGTGTCCACTGTCCACCTGTCCTGGTCAATCAGTAAAGCACAGTGCTGCCGCCAGCCCTTGAAAGACTGGGGTGAGATGTAGCGGTGGGTTAGTCCGAGTTGGGCACATTGCCACGACGCTGCCTCCATCCTCTTCCAGTCTCACCTTACAGACTGTCTCCAGGCCTCCATAAGCCGGCGCACCGCCGGTACGGCTCGTGCCGTTTCCCTCACTGACATGAAATATTCAGCAGTCTTTTCAGACGTAGTGGACGTCACATCACAATACAGCAGCAGAGCCTATGCACTTGACTGCGTACTGCTGGAGTCTGTCCTTATTAAAATGCACTTGTACTGTTTAGGCCTACACTGATGTGGGAGCATTGCTCTTTATTGTTGGAGCACACATAGTGGTAATTTGCATTCGGTTATTTTGTCACCGCATATCTATTTGCCTCGTTCCTGTGAAATATTACACTCCCGTTTTGTGCTTTAGAGATAGCAAGTCTTTCTATGTTCCTCCCCCAGGGATACTTTACCGTCCTCCGCTTCCTCTCCCCCAGGCGTAGCTACTATACATCAGCCAATAGACGCTGAATTGTAATGCAAGCTCGCCGGCTTCATTATTCATCATAATTTTACTGTAGATGACGTCTTATTAAGAAGATACCTTACATTGTTCTGTTTGGCGGGTGTGTCGTCATGCCTTCTGATCTTATCGTAGCTCAGTGTAATGTGGAAAAAGATGCTGATGCTTTGCTTTTGTTTTTTCCTCAATATGGGATTTCCTGCTGAGAATGTGCATTTCTTTCTTAGCTGTCATCAGTTTTAACCGTAGCTGTAATCAAATGCCATTTCAAGATTTCATGCATCTTCGCATCTGGTGCAGTGAACTTTACGATCTGAGACTTTGTGTTCCTATCTTTATTTGTGTTCTGCCTATATTTGAGTTTCTTATTAGCTTTGATTTACTGAGATTACACTCTGTACTACTTGAGTTCAACAGCGAGGATGGCCTGGGCCAGGTGTGAGGGTTTAGAGAAATGTCACTTGCTTTATAGGGAGAAAGTGCTTTAATTTAATGTTGTATGAATATTTGGTAGATATAAAAATACAGCCATGGAAAAAATTGAAAGACCATTTCGAATATTCCTTTATTCACCATTTCTAGATGTATTGTGGCCATTCTAGTCCAGTGTCTGTTGAATTTCGACAAAATCAAACCTCAGGAATGACAAAGTAATCAAACAGCAATGTGAAAGACTGACAGCATGACAAGACACATGAAAACTGTGATAAAAATCGAGGTTATCACATAAATTTTTTTTTTTGGAACTTTTATACATGCACAAATATGATTGTTGTATTGCATAAATGTGAATATGAACTTGTTTGCTTTGCAGTATTTGAGGTCTGAAATAATACTGAGCATCTTTTCTGTTATTTTGACCTGTTTCTCCAGTTTTCATTTTCTGCAAATCAATGCACAAATAGAAACAATATTTGTATTTAAAATGTTGGAGAAATATTGTTAGAAGTTCACAGAATGAAACTAAAAGGATCTTTTCACCTTAAAACTAGGGCTGTCAAACGATTAATCGCATCCAGAATAAAAGTTTGTGTTTACATAATATATGTCTATGTACTGTGCATATTAATTTTGTATTTATAAATACAAACACATACACATGAATACATATTTAGGAAATATTTACATGCATTTATTTATATTTACTAATAATTGAAATTATATATAAATGTTTATTAATTTTTAGATTTTCCTTAAATATATGCATGTATGTGTTAATAACTACAAAATTATTATGCACAGTACACAGATATATATTATGTAAACACAAACTTTTATTCTGGATGCGATTAATCGTTTGACAGCCCTAGTTAAAACATGTCTATAAATAGTAAATTCAGAAACACTGAAAATCAATGAAAAATGATTTTTTTCCCCGCCACTTTATTGGAGAAGGCTATATTTGTGTTAGGGCCAGTAAAGTGTTGGAAGGGCGAGTAAAAAATCTTCTGAACTACTTATTTCCAGCAAACTTATTTCTCAACTACTTATTTCCAGATCTACTACATTTACGCATTTGGCAGACGCTTTTATCCAAAGCGACTTACATTGCATTGTATTATACATTTATTTCTGACTATATGCAGTCCCCTGGGATCGAACCCATGACCTTGGCTAGTGCCATGCTCTAACCACTGAGCCACAGGAAAGCAGAAAAACTATTTCCTTTATTTGATTGTGTCTACCCAAGATCCAAAAAGCGGTGTCAGTAGTGGTCAAAGTATATTTAAACCAGTGCCTAGTTGGCGATCTTTAGCATACGGTGCCATCAAATCCATGTTGGGGCTCAGAACAGATCGGTAAGTTCAGAGACACCAGCCTCCAGATGGGCCATAGTGATGAGTATGCGATGCACGCCATCAGATGGACACCTACGGCCCTGTTACAGTGATGGCATCTTGTGTTTCCATTGAGTAAAGCAGCCATCTGGTGTCCCAGAAGTCTCTTATTTCATCTGTTAACTTTTCATTTTTGCTTTTTATGAGTCATGGAGAGGGCACTATTACTTTTATCATGCAGTACATAGAATATTTGCCTCGGTCTAACCTGAAGTCAACCCGAAATGCAGACGCCTGACCGTTTAACCTTCTCTTCCTTTCCCACGAGTTCTGAAGTGACCCACAAATGTGACAGATCTGATCCATTTAGTTTAAATTCCTATTTGAAATTGCACAACCTGCTCATTAAAACAAAGTGTACACGCTGTCGGCAATGTCCATATCTCACCTTCACCGCTGCTTATAACCTGGTCACTCATTTTTACGTCTGTCTGTGTGGTGCTTCTGCTGGACAGCTCTGACTCACGGCTCTTGAAGTGACCTTCATCAGGCAGGCTTACATTCAATTATATGTTTGTCTATAGCCTTTGCAGCTGAATGAGTCAGTGTGTCCTTGAAAACCCACCTCTGCTGTGTTCTCTGTTTGATTCATGATGTGTTCCAATATGATTCTGCTTCTAGTTTTCTATAGTATTAATTTATACCAGGGAGTCTTCAACTAAAATTGCTTGAGGTCCAGTAAACGAACCCTCCTTACCATTAGCGGTCCGGACAATTAAATACCTAAAAACATGAATTGAGTTCTGCTGAACTGAGATTAACAAATAGCAGCATCAAGTTGTGACTGATCATCCTCTGATAACATTTCAGCTCTTCTGGTGGCTGTTACAGCTGAAAGGGGGTTTGTTTAATATTTTCTTTTAGTTCATGTCTTTATTTTCCTTCTAAAGGTGTTTCACACGCAGCCTCCATGCACTCTTTTACTATTTTCCCATCAGTAAAGGGCTTGTTATGTTTTCCTAAGATCCACTGTATTCTTAGGGAACATTCATATGCTGGTTGTTGGGCGGTAACTGAGGGGGACACGTGTAGATCGCTCCTACTGGGCTTTGAGCTCATATATTTTCCGCGTCCTTACCTCGGACTGCTGCGGGTAAGTTTCTTCAAAGTGTCTATGTCTAATTTCATAATGCCGTTTAGGGTTTCCACTTTTGACAACCGCAACAGACTCCGAGCAAATGAGACAAACCGATCTCGTGCATCTCGATGCAGGAAGAATAAATGTACATCCCATTCATCTCGGAAAACATGGTTTTCAGCGTTAACTTTTCTTACTTTTGAAAAGGACATTGTTTTTCAGTCACTGACAGTTACATCTGTCTGCGAGTCTGTCTCTATGGCGTTATTTTAATGACAAATGTCGCTAGCGCAATATTACAAGGCGAGAGCGTATTCATGTAATATGAGCGCGCGAATCTCTCCGCTCTCACGCCGATTTCCTTTGCTCGTGCACAAAACTGGACGCGCGCTCCCAATTACACGCTGCTCTCTTATGAATGTTCTCTGCTGTCGCTCAGTGAGCGTGTGCGCACTCAAAATGCCTGCCGTGCGTTCGCGCATCCTTTGGTACTCTTGCACTCGAGAGTTCCTCCTGTGTCTTCTGAGATTATAGAGGGTATGCATTGACGTCACTTTCCCACGTGAACACGCCGGGACACGCTCCCTTGAGTGGTAAAACTAAGGCAAAATGGCTGCATTCAATAGGAGGAACAAAAAACCGGGACTAAAACACGCAATTATTTGCTGAAACTACAAGCAGCTGGACTCGACGGTGATCCTTACGACTACCTTATGAATTACAAAGGAATCAGGTGTTCTTACAATTCTTAGACACTGAAATGTTGCGTGGAATTGCGTTTAATGATATTGTAACCATTCATTTTGCCCAGTGTTTTTACCACTCAAGCAGGCGCGTTCCGGCGTGCTCACGTGGGAAAGTGACGACACGTGCATACCCTATATAGGCTGTCAAAAGTAGTCAACCAACCAGGTATAAGCTTCCATGGTGGGCCAATGAAAATGCGACCGCTCACATGGCATCTTATTGGTTGAAAGTGACTCGACGTACTCAACGATGCAAGATGGATCCACATCCACCATGTTCTCAGGTAACAATTTGTATATATTTGATGCAACATTATTAATCAAATGTATATTAGAAATGAACGGGAAGGGAGCGTTTGGTATATTGCGTAGAAGTTCAGTTTTATGCCCTGAACTTCTGGAACACACAATAAGATGCCATGTGAGAGGTTGCATTTTCATTGGCCCGCTGTGGAAGCCTATACCTGATTGGTTGACTACTTTTGACAGCCTATAATCCCAGAAAACACAGAAGGAACCCTCGAGAGCAAGAGTACCAAAGGATGCGTGAACGCACGGCAGGCATTTCGAGTGCGCACACACTCACTGAGCGACAGCAGAGAACATTCATAAGAGAGCAGCGTAATAATAGCACGCTCGTATTAAATGAATGCGCTCTCGCCTTGTAATAATGCGCTCGCAACATTTGTCATTAAAATAACGCCATATTTTCTCAGCTCTCTTCACTCCACGACGTCGACGTCTGAACGTAGCAACAGTGCGCATGTTAACTGTCCTTGGCGCCGTAGGACCCAAACACTGAGCGGACCTTGATGTACCTGGTATAAATTTGATTGCGTTAGAAAATAATGTTAGGCGTTCATTTATTTATTATGTCAAAAGGCTTTCGGACCGGAGTCCGCTAGTTGGTGATCCCTGCTATCAGTGAGCATGAAAAAAATGCTTACGAAGCTAATTATGATTGATAAAAACAAATGAATGACAACATGCTGGAAGCACACGAGTTACATCTTTGCATCTGCTGGCAGAATTGGTTTTTAAGTTCAGGATTGTCTGAGTTTTGCTTGTCACAATGGGAGGGGCCTCTGCTGAGCGCTCCCCTCTGAGTTGACTTGTTTGTGGTTTGAAGTTTCTGTAATATTTATGTTTGCTTTATGTGGGCTTTGCTTTGAGTGAAGAGGATGAGAATTTTTCTGTTGATAGGGAGGAGGTAGAAATGACAAATTCATAATAGCCTATGTGGTGTTTTTAAAATCTGAATAAACCCCAACAATCCAGGTGGTATGAGGGGGAAAGTTAATCCAGAGCCATTTAGAGAGAGAGTCGCGTCAACTCCGTTGACTCCAATGGAACAGTTTTTTCACAGCAATGGCGGTTCATGGAGCCTCTCAATAGTTCCCGGAAGTTGCTAGTAACGCATGGAGCTGCGGCTAAACAAACCAACTGAGGTAAACTTTTAACACATTTAAAGATGTAAGTCGTTTAATGAATAATAAAATTAAATAAATAATTAAAAGAAAAAACATAACTTCCTGGAACTATCTGAAGGTTCCATGAATGAATTTGAACTTCTGTTGTCGCGACTCTCTCTCAATGGCTCTGGGTTAATCTAATTCTAAAGAGCATTTAATTGGACAAAAAATGTGGACATGTCCCTAAAGTGCAAGATGAGTAATCAACATTTCAGTCTGGATTGTAGTTTTTTGGGGCTGTGAAGATCTACAAAGTGTTTCTCTTCATTCATCCGTGTTAAAGAGACAAATGAAAATTCTGTCATCATTTATTCACCATTGAGTTATTCCAAATCTGTATAAATTTATTTGTTCTGATGAACACAGGAAAGATATTTGAAAGAATGCTTGTAACCAAACAGTTCTTGGCCACCATTGACTACCATCGTAGGAAAAATGACAATGGTTGTCAAAAGTGCCTCAGAACTGTTTGATTTCCTACATTCCTCAAAATATCTTCTTAATATCTTCCTAACAGAACAAATAAATCTATAAAGCAATTTTTACTACTATGGCAGTCAATGGTGGCCAAAATCGGTTTGGTTACAAGCATTCTTCCAAATATCTTTCTCTGTGTTCATCAGAACAAAGAAATGTATACAGATTTGGAACAATTCGAATTTTTGGATTTTGGACTGTTCCTTTAATAGCAAATACAGTGGAGAGTCTTACGCAATACTAACAGGAATGGACTACAAGATACTTGTTTAATTTTATGATGTCAAATCAAATTGCTATTTTGATATAAAGCATATGCTCCTTGAGAAACAATTTTACTCCCTCTTTGCTATCAAGATATGTTTATCCTAGTAAATATTAGATGTAATTAGACTGTCTTCCCTACAAATGTTGCATTTTTCAACAATGAATAATTTACTAGCGATGTTCCCTATTTCCCTCATTTGAATAAGAACCCGGGAGCTGCATCCTTGATTTCCTGGTAAGACTTTTATAAGCTCATAATTGACTGGGAGAACATCTTGTGTAGTTCCTTTTTTGTCATTGCATTTCATTAGATATGCTGCATAAAAAATGATTTTAGAACTCAATGCAGTCTGTGCTCAGCAAAGAGGGAATTTCAGCTCAAACCTCAGCACATGAATAGATGCACACTGTATTATTAACCTACAATCCTTGTTTGTCTCCCATAGATAGCCTACACCCTCAGTTTAATAAACTGTGACAGATCAGTGTTACAGTTCCATTAAGTAAATGAAAGCATCAGTGGAACTGACCGGACCATGTGCTGTTCCCCTTGTTATGACCTCATAAAGAGGATGCTAAGGGAGTTAATAATCGGGCAGTATGTTAACTGTAGTTTGGATGGCAGTTCTCCTTATCAGAGCTGTGGCTTGTTTAAAAACATGCAAACATACAAATGTTACGTTTTATGTGTGATGACTTGTGCAAGAGCTCAGTCGCTGATATATAAAACTGCGAAATATCCAAACCATACGGGTCACCGTGGGCCTGTTTAATGCAGTGTAGATGTGTGGAGTGAGTGATGTGTGTGTTTATATGTGGTGAAAGGGTCACGTGTCTTTTTTGTGCTTTTGGGAGGGGAAGCAGGCGCAAGTGGATTAAAGGGGTGAGCAGTCACATGAGTTGAGCTGTTACTGGCACCCGACGCTCAGAATAACTTTATTTGTCATGTTTTCTGTAGTCTTTTTTTAGTTCCTTCTTTAAAAAAAATGATATGAGATACCTTCGGTGACTGTGACTTGAAATTAAGTTGATATAAAAACTGGTGCAATGTGCAGTCAGGGTGTGCATTAAATATTTGCCCCTATTCAATTGAATTACAATTCTTAAAGGAACAGTTCACCCAAACATTCTGTCATCACCAAATCTTTATAAATTTCTTTGTTCTGATGACATTCTTCCAACATCCTACATTCTTCCAAATATCTTTCTCTGTGTTCATCAAAACAAAGAAATATATACAGATTTGCAGCTCGAAGGCGAGTAAATGATGACTGAATTTATTTTTTTGGGTGAACTGTCCCTTTAAGTAAATTACATGATGCCTTTTTAAATAAAAAATATAGTTACTATAATAATATCAGTGTAGTCCTTTACCTATAACCCAAAGTATACTTAAAATACATTGTAATTTGTGATTATTGGTTATTATAAGTGATTATTAAAAGCTGCAATCGATGCAATGCATTTTTATTCTTGCTATACTTTAATTTCAACATGGTTTGCAAATGATTTGCATTTACTAAAGCTGGTCATTAGAGACAAGTTAAGACCACAGTTAGCAGACTATAAGTGCAGTGTTAATTATGTGAGATCACAATGTGCAATACTTCATCTTTTTTTAATAAGCATTCAGCAGCTCAGAAGTGTTATAAGATGACATTTAGTCTATCCTCACAAGGCTAAACGTAAGGCTGACAAACATTTATTCGTTTCTGAAATTCTTGCTATAAACCTGATTGGGGCTGGTCATGTGCGGAGTGTAGTGTGTTTATGAGTTTACATGCACCCTGTTGGTCTCTCATTAAAGTTAAGCTGCTCTCTTTGTGGCGCTTTGCACCCTTGTGCACTCATAGTAGAGAGGATTCCGTGACTGGAGGAAAACGACTAATTTAATTAAATCTCCCCTGTTTAGTCCGAAAGCTGTGCTAGCTAAATCAGATAAAGTGGATTAACTCTTCTATTGGATAAAGCTGATTAAACTGGTAAATAGAATCACTGTTCTATACGAGTTTGGTTGGTGTCGAAAGTGGTTCTCATACAAATAACAAATCTGAATTATTTAATAAATATTATTATATTTTAAATATTGGAACCAAGTTATTTGCATGTTTGGTTATGGAATGTCTGCATTCTTCAGAATTTTTTTGAAAAGCAGAACTAGCAACCCTGGCTGTGTGCTTATGGAAAAGTTCTGTTCATAATATATATAATGTCCAAGTAAATGTTTACATGAAAGGGACACATAAACAGTATTTTCTTAATCTGCAAATTGATTAAATTAATTCAGATTGAGGAAAATTGGTACATGTTAAAGGGATAGTGCACCCAAAAATGAAAATTCTGTCATCTCACACTCTTGTCATTTCAAATCTGTATGACTCTCTTCTGTAGAACACAAAAGAAGATATTTTGAAGAAAGTTGGTAACCGAACAGTGCAGGCAACCATTCACTTCTATTGTATGGACTCCAAACCAATGCAAGTGAATGGTTGCCAGTTAGCAACATTCTTCAAAATATCTTATTTTGTCTTCTGCAGAAGAAAGTGATACAGGTTTGAAATGACAAGAGGGTGAGTAAATGATGACAGGAATATTATTTTGGGGTGAACTTTCACTTAAACAAAAGAGGCCAAGAGGGCAGCAAATAACATAAAAAATCACTACATACGCATACAGTCATATACTGAAAGGTGTGACTGTGGAAACAAGAGGGAGAAAGAAAAAAAGAGATGTTTTATAGTCTACTTGGTTTTAATTCTGTACTGTTACTGAATCACTTAGTTTTCCATACATTGTGTCCGCGCTGAAGAAGGCAGCGTCAGCAAGTCCTTTGATCCCGGAGGTGATTTTCCCCTTCATTGAGGCGTTGATGTCATGCTAACTCTGATAGAGAGGAGACTGCTCAATGGGCGTTGTGGAGCTCGCTGGAGAAAATCCATTCCCCCCAATATATTTTCTGCTGAGGCAGGTACAATGACCTTTAGCGTTCCGATAGGTCACCCGTAGGCATGTGACGTGCTCATGCATTGATCGCTAAAACTCTGGCCCGTCTATTGTAAAGCCTGTCCAAGTGTGAATTAGCTGAGATCAATGAGCTGTGCCTATAAACCTCTTGTCATCTTATTAATAGTATACAGGACTTTTCACCTGCTTGGCCTTAATTTGAAATAATAATCACCGGAGAACTTTCACATGTACAGGATCCGGGAAAGCATCCAAGTTCTCATATACAGTGTTTGTTAAACAATGAACTGGTCGACACATATTTTTTTAAACTAAATAGTAATGCAAATGTAAAAAAATAATCAGATTACATACACCAGATTATTTCTATCTACATTCACCATGGGTCCCCTTTCATGGAATTCATCATGTTGTTTCTACAGTAGCCCTAATCGGACAAACTGCTCTACAGAGTATTTCGTAAACACGTTATCTTCTTTGGGAAGGAATTAAAGACGTGACGAGACCTTTGTTCTGTGTCAGCCTTCGTAGTGCTTCGAAAGGGAAGGGTGGGGTAGGGTGACCACCCGTTCCGCTTTGCGTTGTAGCCTACTGCACAGCATTTTAACGCTGTGTCTAAAGCAGCAACCCAGTGCACACCAGTGTCCAACGAGCTCATCATACAAACGCAACTATTATTTTTAAAGCCTGACTTTTATCCAATGTATGAGAAGATGGCAGTGATTTCAGTCATCAAGAGGCTGCAAGGTCTGTCCGTAGATCGGGTGGTGATCCTCCCATGTCAACTTGCTGGTTAAAAAGTCACTAAAACATTGTAAACAGTGTGGCTTTGGAACTGTGTTTCTAAAGGTTGTGGTTGGCATATTAAAAGTTATTTGCAAATAATGAAATGCATTACTTAACAATAATATGTTTTAAAAGAGAAACTCTTTTTCATTATTAGTCTGCTTTTTATTCTTTTAGTTTTCTCTTTTTGAGAAGATCTTCAAAGTGTACAACATGATAACTCCGCGTCTGATCTGTGCTAAAAATTTAAAGAGACAGTTACCCTTAAATTGAAATCGCCATTAAAGTTGTTTTATAAATGTTATATAACATTTTATCTATGCCTTAATTATGTTGTAGTTGGAATAGACTAAATAACAAATAATTTTTACGAGCTAAAAGGTAGAAAAAAAATGTGTTCATTCAGTTATTATATTACTTTTTTACGCTATACATTTCAGTGGTGTCCCACATTGTCCCATACAATCGGATTACCTGTCCCAGGTAATTGTTGGGTGGTGGTCACGGAGTGAGCCATTGGTTTCAATTTGCAATCGCTAGATGTCGCTAAATTTCATATACTGGACCTTTAATGAACTACGTCTTGAGAGGTATTGCGTGTCGGCCTGTATGATGTATTCTTTACCTTCCTATCCTTTAAAAACTATTAATGAAAGTGCTATTATAGTGAACAACTTCTTTGTAAACTGATTCCTTTTGTCATTTTTTGGGGGGGTTCCAGGTGCCCACGGAGTGAGAGAGGAGCCCCAGTTTGAGACGGCCCGTGTAGGAGAGAGCGTTGTTCTGGGATGTGACGTGAGCCACCCCCTCAACGGCCAGCAGACTCCCTATGTGGTGGAGTGGTTCAAATTCGGTGTGCCTATCCCCTTCTTCATCAACTTCCGTTTCTACCCTCCTCATGTGGACCCTGAGTACGCTGGTAGGCACCAACATTGTTGCTAAATCCAGGGGCCCGGAGTCACAAAACATTCTTAAGAAGAATTCTTAAGAAATGACAGGAATATTTTGGAAAAAAAAATCCATATTCCATTCCATATTCTCGAAACAAAAGCTGTGAGAAATATAATTTTAAAGTTAGGATAGCCTCACAGTTGTCTTAAATCTCAAAAGGTAAGATGTTTTATACATGTGTCCTGTTGTTTCACATGTGTTGCATATTGTATTGAGCCAGTCATTTTAAGGAATTTTTATATTAATATAACATTGATAAGGTCTATCTGCCTTACTTTGAGCTGTCATTATAAAAAACCTAAGTGCTTTTTACATTTATTCTGTGGCAAAGTGAAGAAATTCATTTTAAGAACAATCTTATATTTTTGTCTTAAAAACAGTTTTGAGAATCTGGCTGCCGGGTTGCATATTATTAGTTCACTTGACTGTGTCAAGTATGAGAAGTACATATTCAAATTTATTTGATTCAAAGTAAATTTGATCAACAAGTGTGAAGTTTAATTTAAAAAATGCATACATTTTAGAATTTCCTGCTATCCTTTTGTTTTTATGACAAGTTGTGTTTAAGCTGGTATGAAGTTACACTAAAATGTTTTAGGGAACATTTTGTGTACTTTAATGGAAGCAAGGAAATTTGACCTGAAGGAGTTGTGTTCTAACTGTTATGAACTAAGCGCATCATTCTGTGCCCGGCACACGCACAGTACGTGTAAATAAGCGAATGAATGAAGCGCATCATCCAGCTCCCAGAATGCGCAATACGTGTAGAGATGCGGATCCATTGAGCGCATCATTCCGCACCCGGGATGGGCATGGGCCCTTTTGTGCCACTTTACATTAGAGCAGAGATGTACAGTAGTGAAGTATTTTCACTTTTACTCGTGAACATTTTTTAAGTATATGTACTTTATGAGAGTGTTTTTACTTTGGAAAAAACGTATTGCACTACATTATAAAGCATATATCATGTTCAGTCAACTTTCATAAATACGTTATAGTTTTGTTCAATACAATAAAATACACTGCCTGTCCAAAATAAGTCACACACTCTAGTATTTGGTTGGACTGCCTTTAGCTTTGATTACGGCATGCATTCGCTGTGGCATCGTTTCAATAAACTTCTGCAATGTCCAGAATGTCAATTTTTTCCCGTCCAGAGGTGCATACATTTTTCGCTGTAATAAAGTTCAATAGAAGGGAAGGGAGGAGGCGGGAACCGGCGATCATTCACAAAACTTTAATCAAAATAAATAAACAATAATCCAGCAAATAAAAGGCCGCCAGCCACCTCACGGTCGACTGCCGGCCACACGAACATAAACAAACTTAACTGTTTCCGGGCCCGGGTCCTCTCTCTCGATGGTCCGGTCGCTCGTCCTCTTATGCTCCCGAGCTCCCCCATGAGGCATGCGGGGACCGGCGGTCGCACAGCTGACACTCGTTGCCACTTTTTTGGGGGACGGGCAGTGTACATGCAATTCTACACTGATCAGGAAGAAGCAGGACTAGTACCGGATCAGGATCGGCTTGGCCGATGCTTACAATTCAGGTATCTGAATCGGATCGGTAAAGGAAAAACTGGTATCGGCCCACCCCTCTCCTATACATCAGATATTGTTCAATTTACTTGCTCGTGTTACTTTTAAAGAAAGCAAGGAAAAATTCATATTTCAGTGACAAATTAGTCTTTTCACATTAATTACAATGTTTTGATACAGTAGAAAGTATACAGTATAACACACAATAAGTGTATTCTTTTGGTGGACGCATGCTAACACGTGTTGAATTTAATATAACATGCTCATTTTTGCTTGTGCTCGAGTTTGCGGAAGGACTTGTCTTTGTTTGCTACTTAGCGTGAAAGTGAGGCCTTTGTGCGATTCACAGAAAAAGAGTCTGAGTAGCTCTCGACATGGATTGTGAAAAGCTTTAATAATGGCTGCCTGCTAGCACACCGCTCATTCTATTTCAAGGTGCATTACAGAGCCTTAATTAAAGTCGATCTGCTGCAGCAGTCTGGGTGAAAAAAACACCTTTTCTCAGCACTTCTCAAAGCACGTGGCCTCTGTGACATGGGGTTCAAAGCTGTGCGAGACGCATCCGTCTCCGCGAATGTTTGAGATTATTTGATCACTTAACCACTGTGTCACACTTTATTAAATAGAAAATTTGAATTGCCGTCTGCAGTTGAGAGAAACATGTGATATGTACATAATCTGCCATGTGCGGCCAGTATATAAACATCATGTGGTTGAGATTGAGGTCGGTTTAGAATGTAAATTCATCTTTACGGTGACTGAGCATTCAAGGAAAACTATAGACGGTTTCATCGGACACACGCGCCTGGTCTGATCTGTGTTTGAATATAATTTAACTATTTATTTTATATTTAATTTATGTTCATATTAATAGTTTATTGTATATGAATTGTATTAAATTACATTAAAATGACTTAACAGTTATTGATTCTTTGCAGAGGTCTAAGTTTGGGCCACATAACATTTGCTTAGGTTGTTGCCGCTGAAACCATATGTACGGTAATAAGAAATCCTAGTAAAACTAGTTTTAATCTATTTAAAGACAGCAACATTCTGTAAATAGTCTGTTTAATTTAATATATTTTTTCTATATTTTTAAGGATTACCGACATTCTTCAAAATATCTTTTGTGTTCTACTGAAAAATGAAAGTCATTGGCCAAAACATGCTGTCTATGCAGGTAGCTTAGTAAATTTTGGAACACAGCTGCTATGTGTAACGAAGTAGAAACCTGTCACGACTGGCGTGGAAGAACCCAGATGCAGGCAGGCGTGAAGGGGTTAACAAAACAAGAGTTTTATTAAACAGGGGACAAACACTAACAAAAGGAAATACACACAAGGGGGTGTCTAACAAGATGAACTAAAATATAAAACAAGAAACAAAATACTTCCCTCGATGGGGCAAAAAGAAAACCAAACTAGACACGACACAACGTCTTAAACAGGGCAAGGTAATATAAACGAAGAGACCAGGAAACAGGAACATAACCTGAGGCACAAAAACCACTGGCATGAACGAACGAGGTACAGGGTACACATACATACACAATCCACAAGCACAGGACAAAGAAACATGAGGGCATTTTAAAGGCAAGACAAACGAGGGATAATGACACAGGGCAGGTGGGAAACATTAGACACGGCAGGGAAGCAATACATGAAACGAGAGGGGCGGGGCCAATGACAAGACACGAGAAAGCGCATGGAATGTCAAAAAGGTAAACACCCCATGGCTTCTCACACTAAACATAAGGCTTTGCCACGACTCTGCCACAAGACCAAGAAATCCATGACAAGATAAAGCAGAGTCATGACAAAACCAGGCAGAAAGAGGATCCAGGTGCAGTTGAAGATTTAATTAAAAAAACAAAGTACAACAAAATAAAAGAACAAAGAAACATGGGGCAAAAGTAATCCGAAACATATATGAACCAAAGCACAGAAACAACGACTGACCAATGACAAGTGAAACACACAAGGGCTTTTATTGACAGAACGAAACAGGGTAACAAGACACACCTGGACAACAAGACACCCTTAAGAGCAGCTTCCAGATGCCAGAACAGTACAAATCAGGAGGGTGGTGGGGCAGAGGTGGAGCAGGGGGTGGGATAGAGGCCCAGGCCAATGAAGGGGAACAGGGCCTGGGCGGTGGAGCAGAGGCGGAGTCCAGGGCAGAGTTGGAGGTGGAGCCAGCAGAGCAAGAAGCCTGGGCGTGACAGGCAGGGCTGGACGACATGGAGGTGCAGGCAGGGCTGGAGGCCTGGGTGTGGCAGGAGAAGTCAGAGCGGTCATCTTGACTGAGGCACTTGGCACAGAAGTGTCCAGGGCGTCCATCTTGTCAATGACCTCTGGAGCGGAAGAGCAATACACAGCCCAGACACACCACAAGGCTGCAACCACAACCGGTAGAGCTGACTCCAGGGACGGGACAACAGTAAAAGACGCCTCCTGGACCACCGGGCTTGGTACCTTAGGGACACTAGCCACCCGCACAGACGCCAGAGGAGCATCCTCCAGGTTAGAAACCAGTCGCCTGTGCCTTTAAACCACCATCTTGTCAGCTGACTCTGGTGAGGCGGCCATCTTGCGAGCGGGCTCTGGACTGGCCGGTTAAGTCCATAACAAAAAACGTCAATCAACATAAAATCCGGGAAGTTGGAGGTGTTTGTAATGTCCAAAAAGTTTTTGATGTGGTCCTCGAGGGTGCTAGTTACCTGGCGCAGGCGAACAAGGGCCACTGCTGGATCCATAGTTTGGTCAGTCGTCAACATGATGTTGCCCTAAGGACATCAACCACTTGGAAAAAACAGGAGAGCCGGGGTAAAAAATAGACCGGATCTATGGTGGTTTACAGTGGTCAGTACACTATTTTAATTGTACAGTGCTTCTGCTTCTCTAAATGTAATGAGAGGTCGAAGCTCAAATGTGGAGACCCACATTTTGGAATGTTGTCATTTCTCATAAATCCTCCTCTCCCATGCAATAAATAATTCATTTTTACGAGAGAGAGAGAGAGAGAGAGAGAGAGAGAGAGAGAGAGAGAGAGAGAGAGAGAGAGAATTAACTATCATTCCTCTATTTGGTTGTGGCCTCATCGCATTTTAAATTAGAAATGATATCTGATGTTAAGTTGCATAGGGGGGTGACTACATCATTGTCTCCTGTAGGTCCTATGGCATGCTCAATTTGCCATGGCAGCTCAATTTGTTTTGTTCCCCTCCGCCATGAGGGTTTAGTCTCAAAATTTGGCTGGATTCGCACACAATTACCATTGAACTCCAAAAGGCTATTTCTGTAAGTCACAATGCAATTTTCTGCTGCAGAATTCCCAAACCCTCTCCCTGTTGGCTGCTGTCGGAGCTTCGGGGGCTGATTCCTCCACCAATTTGCCATATTATAGCCCCCATTGTCTTGCAGACGGACAATCTACTTGGCCATCATTGCTGTAGTTTAGATGCGATTTACGCCTACACTCCTAAAGTGATTCTTAGCTAGAGGCAGATTGTTTTAATTCAGGACCTTGTTTACAGGCCACTAAAGTGCAGCTTGCAAATGCGTCCCCGAACGCTGCTGGCGAGAGTCCTGCAGTGGGATTTTGGTAATTAAACACTGTGCATGTCAACCAAGTGCTGCGGTTAAATCGTGATCTTCAAAAGGATGAATGAAGTTCAGGCTCATAGTGGGAATGGCAATAATGCGGTTCCTGTGTGCAGGTTTGTCTCCGCGAACACCTTTGTTGGCTGTTACATCCGGCGTGAAGACCCTCTCTAACTTCAATGCCATCGCTCGATCACATTAGCACTTTATCACCTCGCACGAAAATAGCTGCGATTTTGAAGGCCTTATTTTTTTACTGCAAGACTGCAGCCCTTCTCTGCCCCGTGCCTTATTGATTTTCTGCTCTGGAAACATGCCGTTTCCTCTCTCAGGTGCGGCTGTGATCCCAGGGCTATGATATCTGCTGCTCAGTACACAGTGATAGGAAGTATGAAGGCCAGCCTGAACGTAAATATGTCAGGTAATATTGGCCAAAAGAACACTATAGGGGTGGGTGGAAAGGGTCATCTAGTTGTCCAGCTGGTTAACTAGTCGATTAGTAAGGTCAACTAGTTTATGTTCATTTGTGTCTATGTTATTACATGAACATACACTATACTAAAGTATTGAAAAGACCCCCTTTCTTCTGCAGAACGCAAAAGATATTTTGAAGAATGTTGGTAACTGAACAGCAATGGTATTCATTCACTTGCATTGTTTTTGTGTCCATACAATATAAGTGAATGGGTACCGTCCCTGTACCAACATTCTTCAAAATATCTTCTTTTGTGTTCTGCAGAAGAAAGAAAGTCATACAGGTTTGAAGTGACAAGAGGATGAGTAAATGATGACAGAATTTTCATTTTTGGGTGAGCACATTAACAGCATTACAGACCAACAGACTTTTAAAGTCATTTGTGACTTTCTGAAGATTTTGCTCTATTCATACAGTATTATTCAGGCAGTTGCAGTACTGTTTTGATATTCAGTGGGCGTCTTTTATTTTCTTTTTATGCTCTTTACATGCTGGAGTGATAAACTGTATAATCACAAGGCAATGCTTCTCTTTTGTATCGAGATAACAACTAATAATAGTCTCCACCAACCAATATTACACACAGACAGACAGCTAATTGGACATAAATGTTCTGTTTCAGCATAATACTGCAGTATGTGGTGACAGCAACGAATAAGTGAGAATAACATTATTTGAAACAAAGCAGATTATAAACTCTGCAGCAAATTGAAAAATCACTACTAACAGACAGTTTGTAAAATAATCTAGATAACCAATTTTTCTACATATTTAAAGATGCAGTTTAAAGTTAAAAGCAGTTCAAAACCCACTGTACATCATGTGTGAAGTTTAATGGAGGCAACATGCTTCACATTACACACAATCAATTGTCTATCTTGCAGCATTCACACTCTGCTCATGTGCTGCTTTCAGGTAGAGCCACTCTGCATGGCAAAGCGTCTCTGCAGATCGACCAGGTACGCTCGGAGGACCAGGGCTGGTACGAGTGCAGGGTGCTCATGCTGGAGCAGCAGTACGACACCTTTCACAACGGTAGCTGGGTTCACCTCACGGTCAACGGTGAGTACATCAACTCGTCACTGTCTTGTCACCTGTTTACTATAAAACGCATTGTGTCAGAGACATTGACATCTTTTGGAAGCATCTTGGAACCATTTGTGAATGTCCAGATCGGTTTTGAGTGCTGGTTGTGCTGGACACAGCAGACTACTATGATAAAGCATACAATACTTTACAGGAGCTGTATAGCATGGCTGCACCCTGCGGTTCAGAATCGGTTCTTTAAAATGCCCAGTGTGCTAGTGTTTACAAGGCATGTCTGTATTATGCAAACTTGTAACTGTTTGTTGTTTGTTCGGTATAAGGCTTTGCTTATTTCATCCGATGTGTGTGTGCGTGTATTCTCAGTTTCTCTTGAGACCCCGCACACACTGCAGGAGGGGGCGACATCCATTTCTCCGTGTTCTGCTCGCTCTTTTCCTTGTTCTCTGTGTCTTCCACCCTCATGTTTAATAGATGTCTGCATTTGTGGGTGGACTAGGACTAATCGTGGCTTGATTTCATATTCATTTTTAATACGATCAGTGAATCAGACCTGTGAGAAGCGAAGGAGGAGGTGACCGTCTTACCACTCACGGCTGTCTGCTGGTAATCACACAGTGAGCAATACTTGTGGTAGACCCAACAAAATCAGCACTTACACCGCAGCTGCGTGAATGAGCAATATTCCCTCATGGCCTAGTGTACTAGATCTTCTGCCAGTGTTTCCATTGGGAAACGTTATTGCCACCCCCTTCGTAACACCGCACGACGGTTATATTTTGTTGCTGTCGGGTATTCACTGTAATCGTATGAACATCCGTAAACTCAGTTTGACTTTGTGTTCTTAAGGTACTGCGTCAATCTCAATATTAAAAAACCCAGCATCATCAGCCTTTGGATAGGAGCCGACTACTAAACGCCTCAGCCTGCTCTGGAAACTGCATGCCATTGTGTCTAATAAATGGAGTAATATTTCACCAGGCAGGGCACCCGCGGTATCTATTACACTAATGGAGATGTCTTCCGTAGTACCAAACTACAGAGGCCGAGTTGGGCAAGCTCAAGGCCTTGGTCATGTCATATTCCTCGCTCTTATTCCGTTTGAACACCACATTTTGCCTGATTTATTATTTATGGGCTTGGTCGAGCACCGCTGGAAATATATTATCTTCTCCACGGTGAGTGTTTGCATTTTATTAGACGACGAATTTAATACGATCCATTAAGACAATATGTAAACTATCATGATTCACAGCTCGGTAATCATTGCCTGGGGGTCAATAGCTAAAAGGCCTTCGGTCGCGTATTAATAGTATCACAATGCCACCATAGGCTTAAAGCAAGTGCTGACGCGGCAGGCTCGTTTTTGTATACAGACTGCACTGAATACTGATGATGGCTGCACATGATTGCTTGTACGTACAGTATATGAGCTGCAGCAGGAGAAGAATTAAAGATAGTTACGGCCGTCATTTAAGTCCGTGTGCAAGAAATCGTTGGTGTTTGGCATGTTGATATGTATAGGTGATACATTATGCAACTTTGTTAGGCCTTTATGGTGTGCATTTATTGAATTACAGCCGTAAGTGAGACAGAGGCACAGAGGAAGCGATGAAAGCATGCAGTCAATTATGCGGCCGCTTTGATTGAAATCGCAGTGGAGGGACTGAACGTTCTTCTGGAGGAAATGTGCATTAGGAAAGATACAGCGGAGGTGCATCTGTGATAAACTGCTTTAGCATGAGCTAAAAGTTATATTAGTTACTTTTAATATACCCGGTATGCTTAATAAGGAAACTGCTGTCGGATATGAAGCGATTGAATTGGGGGTTAAGTTTAAGACGGCTTTAGGTGGAAGTTGGGTGGACTGATTTAGATTTTTTTGTTTAAAGTTATTACGAAACTAAACTTTTGAGACTTCTAATAAACAGTGATTTATTTAAGAATGGATTTACCTGCACTTATATGACTTCGTTAGTTGAAAGGTGCAATGTCAAAGACAGGAGAAAAAAAGTGATGTAAAAGTAAAAGATACTGTAGACCACTTTGCATGATGTCAACACTGGTCCATAAGCACTTCTGGCTTCACAGAAGAACACAGAACTTACAGAGTGTGGTTGTAGCCACTATGGGGCTGCTCAGGTTGCAGCGGGAGTAGAATTCATCCAGTTAAGAGTTGTTCTACCACTGAAATCATTACTGTAACACCTTCAAAGTAAGGAAGGAAGGAGGCGGGAACGATAACCAAAACTTTAATAACATAAACAAAGCATAAACCAAAGTAAAGGGCCGGCAGCCACCTCACGGTCGACTGCCGGCTACACAAACATAATTAAAACACATACGATGTCCAGGCCTGGTCCTCTCTCGTCGTACCTTCCTGTCGCTCCTCCTCTTATTCTTCCGGAGCTCCTCCATGAGAGATGCGAGACCGGTGTAATGCACAGCTGACACTCATCACTCGCGCCACCAGCCTCGCGTCGTTCACTCACGGCTCTCGTCCCGCCTCCCTCGTCACAATTACTGTCACGGGCGGTGGCGGACAGAACCCAGGTGCAGACAGAAGAAGGGGGTAAACACAACAGACTTTAATAACAAAATAAAAACCCATGATGGGGAACAAACACAATAACCAAAAATGCTTTAAAAGACAAAGAAAAACTTCCCGCAGTGGGGCAAACCAGAAACCAAGGAACACTTAAACAACTCACTTATATAAACAGGTTCACGGACAAGGCAAGACTGAGACGCGGGAACACGGGGTCACACAAAACATAACGAAGCGCACAGGACAATGAAACATGAGGCATTTTAAAGGGAACACAAACGAGGGATAATGACACAGGGCAGGTGAGAGTAATGAAACAGGCAGGGAAGCAAATATGGGAAATGAGAGGGGCGGGGCCAATGACAAGACACGAGAAAGCACATGGAGTGTCAAAAGATAAACACCCCATGGCTTTCTCACACTAAACATAAGGCTTTGCCACGACTCTGCCACAAGACCAAGAAATCCCTGACAAGATAAAGCAGAGTCAATTAATGTCAATTACATTAAGACATTATTTTAAGGTCGAAAAAGTACAAAGTGTGTTGCTTTAAAAAACTGAAAATTATTTTAGACCAGCTTTGTTTACGTCTTCCGAAGCTGTCTATAAAAAGATAATATAACAGATAACATAATGAAATATTTATTTACTTTAAAAATTGCTACTTTCGAAATAGGCTTATAAAGAAAAATGCTTTATGTCCCCAAAATAATGCACTTATGAGGAAAACTGGTCCAATAATACCAAAAATGTCTAAAAACATAATACCCCTCACAAATTTCCTACTTTTAGTGGTTATTGACAAAATTATGGGCCATAACTGTTTTAGTAAATCATATTTGTTAACAATATTTAATGGATTAGCAAACATAACTAACAGTCAACAGGACTACAGCGTTTATTCCTCTTTATTTATGTTTATTTATGTTAATTTCTGCATTTATTAATACATTTAAAATCAAAAGTTGTAACATTTGTAAATGCACAGGGAACTAGTATGATCAATTGTATTTCCATTAAGTACCATTAACAAATATTTTTAAATGCAAAAAAACTATATTGTTCATGATTAGTTCATAATAGCTAATGCATTTACACAATGTTAACAAACACAACCTTTATTGTGTTGCCTATATTTTTATCCATATCCAACATGTACTCCATGTATGAATAGAATAACCCAAATTTTGCATTTAATAAAAGTTTGTATTAAAGATTATACTTATATTTATGTAAGCTGTTACAGCATGTAGCAGTAATTCAGCATATCTGACTTGAGTAGAAGCAAAGATATTAATATTAACAAGATGCGCCACTGCTGTTACAATGAATGGCGAGGAATGCAGTGCTCAATATGGCCGCTCCAGCGAAGGAATTCCCGCCTTCCAGTAGAACGATTCTGTGGGGCGGGGCTCTCGATAAAGCGACCTAAAAAAAGGTGAGTTTTAGCGCAATATAAGCTTAGCAATAATGCCAGCGATTTAGAAATATCTGCACTCCCCCTTTCAAGTAGATAGGACTGTGGACTTGCTATAACGTAAATAGCTGCTCAGAGCTGCACGACTTGTGTAAACGGATTTTGGTAGAAGTTGCTTTTGCAGTAGATGTGACTGGCTTATTTGGTTATGTTGATTATTCCTTGTGAAATGAAGCAGCACCTGATATTTTATTTGGTGTCTGTCAGACACTGAAGGTGTGATCCACAGGAACGGTATAATTAACACAGCCCTGTCAGCTCTCCGTTAGCGCAGAATATTTGTTCATTTAACACAGGGCTATTCAATTAGTTTTTCATGGGGGCCAGTTCATGAAAAGCATCCCAAATGAGGGGCCGGAGAGATATGGCTTGGAATACGAGGGATGACACAACAACAATAAGAAATCCGTTTTATTTTTTCCCAAATTACGTTTTTTCTGTTAAAATTTTTCTGGATTCTGTGTTTTCCGTCCATTACTATACAATATATTTGCCCACATGAAAAAATACTTCAGTATACTACAGTATTCACTTATAAACTATTTTAAAAAACCTGCAGTAGATACGTTGAACCATACAGGGAAAAATAAAAATAGAAATAAAATTGTTTTTGTTTTTTAGGCTACTTAAATGTAAGTAATATTTTTTATAATAAGTTCTAATTTTGTATAATTTTACTAGCACAGCTACTTTAGTTTACTAGGGCTTTAGTTTACTAAAGTAAATAATATACTCAGTGGTTGAACTATAAAAAAAAATCAAGATGGTGTGGTAAAATGTGGGTGTGTTATAACTTGTTCAAGTTAACCGGACTTTTATTTTGACTGGTCACCGCAAAGGGTGTTTGGTTTGACAGTTGCTTTTCTCACATGAAAGGCACAGGTCATGTGCATGCGTTCTCTTAAAATATTTACACACCATCTGAATATTTCTAAAGTTACTCATGCACAATTTGAATTGTGTTAGCTCTTCGGTGCTACTTTTTGAAATAATACATTTGCCATATTCTGTGCCATTCTGCGTTATACAGCAACATATGCCTGGATTCTGTGATTCAATCATAGGGTCCTAAGTTAACTATGGGAGCCCGTATTGTATTTTTGCCCCATAAGACACCCAAAGTTTTTTTCTACATTTAAACGTGCTGATGTTGCATTTTAAACTGCACAACAAAACATTGGTGCATTGTAAGACGCCCAAGCATGCTTTTCACATTCAAACATGTTCATGTGTTGTATTTTAAAACTGCATAACAAAAAAAGAGAAATTCAGTGTTCAGAAATTAGGATTCTCCGACGTGCTATTCTCCACCCTTGCCTCTGTATTTTTGAAATGGTGGTCCTATTCGTGCTAGCAAAATGTCAGAAATGAAACTAATAAAAGTTAGTCCGTCATTGTCCTGTTTACCGCGTCTCACAGGAGAGGCTGCTTGCGAGTCACGCCTCTCGCCTAACGTGACTCCTGCTCTGTGCTGCTGCAGATCATGCTGAATGGAACAGACGCGCGTCAGTCCGTTCCCGTCTGAACTAAATTTAGAGATTCTTTTTCACACTGTGCTACTTGAAGGGCCAGAACAAATTACATCGAGGGCCGGGTTCGGCCCGCGGGCCGCCAATTGAATAGCCCGGATTTAACATATGCTTGTGAGGTGAGACTCATGCAAATTCCAAACCTCAAACAATGACAGCAGCAAGGGTAACAGTCTGCCGCACCTTGCCTACATGTTAAAAGTCCATTTGCAGAAATCACTGTGACTTATTTGGAGAGTGCACAGTAGCCAGTTCTCCATTTCAGAGCTGCAGCGTGAGAGACGGCGGCACAAATAAATGGTGTATTATTCCGTGCGGCTGTTTGGGTGTGTGTGTTTTTGGCCTGGGGTGAATGAGTTCAGTGTCTGCCTCGTCTTTTTTCAGCCAGAGAAATGTCACCTGTGCAGCTGTGGCGGGCGGCACGGGTAGGAACATATGTGAGGGTTTTTTCACGGCTTCCCATTTCCTCTCTGCTGCCGCAGCGGACATTCATGCGGTCGCTTGTTTGCATTCGCGGTCAGTTCGCAGGTTCATTGGTTTCACCTTTGTTTTATTTTGGTAAAAGGGTGGTTTGCATTTAAAATGATTGAGATCAAATTTAAAGATACTACTTTGGAAAATCGTTGCTGTTCTTTCGAAACCTTGGATGTCCAAATTCGCCGTATTTTAGGAAATGGAAAAAACACTGTTCTTTTTTAATCATTAAATACTCTGTTTTCAAAGTTGACAAGCACTTTTTAATACTTTTTATTGATTAGATATTTCCATATCGCAGCGACAAACATAAAGGGTGACTAATAATAGTGATTTATGCCAAGAAATAAAAATCATGAAATATGGAGATATAAGGTTTCTGAAGGACAGCAGCGAAATGCAATTTTGTGACTGTTTTTGTGAAACGGATTAAGGAAAGCTCATAGCTCATAATTCTCACAACGCATCAAACATTTTGCCTTTCATGTAGATCGTACAGTAGACTGTAAACTTAAATGTAAACTTTATTGTTTTATATCCAGAAAAACCACAGCTTCCCTCGTACTTGTGCATGTTTATTAGTGGAGTCTTGCCCTCCCCAATATGGCGACAACATTGATGTACAATTTTGCAGTCAATGTAACATCTTTGTACGTCTACGGTATCATAAACCAATACATTTTTGAGAACTGCACGGTTCTCTGTTCACTCTGTAGCGTCCCCTCAATGCTTGTTCATACTCCTACCCCTAAGGTGCTTTCTGAAATGTCAATATCAGTGATTGCATAGTGTAGATGGTGTGTGGTTTTTATATGTTGTCAGGGCATTTCACAATAAAACATGCGATAGCCTTTTGGCTAAATGACTTGTGGTGAGATTTACAAGCAATGCAGCTTTGAATGTAGTAAATGACAATGGTTTTGCGCTATGGCCTTTGAGAAAAATGAAAAACGGATATAGATACAGGATCTCTCCTACAAGTACTTTCTTGGATGAGGTTTTTTATAGGCTATAACTGTTGGTGTTTAAGGAACGTTCTCTAAGGACTTGTTTATAAACTGACTTGGTCAATTGGTGATGGAATGCTTTTTGGGTTTTTTGGCGAATCTGCAATCTGCAAAAAATAACCTTTTTAAAATTGGAAACCTATTTTTTATGGTTTTGGTTCCTCTTCGTCAAATTATTTTCTCAAACACTGTATATTGGCTGTAATTTTTAAGAACACCTACCAATAAAGATCAATTTTATGTGGAGCCGATACAAGATAAAAAAACTCACACCCGTCTATGTATTGCAATCTGGTGCTGAGGCTGTTACAGACTCCATGAGATGAGTAATGCACCAAATTTTAGATGGTAAAAATCTTTTAGCAATAGTAACAAAATAATAAAAATGCAATTATGCATGAAAACTCTCATTCACACATCTACTGCATAAGCTTATCTTTTGTAAGTTTTATAAGAAAGCTGGTGTTTCATTGGTATTCAGACTGCCCCTCTTGTCCCCAAGATGCTTTGTTGGGGCAGGTGCTGTCTGGCCTCACAAGGACAGAAAACACTGACAGCACTGGTTTCCTGTGGCCGGCAATATTAGCATCCACTTGTGTATGGATCCTATGTAGGCGGTGACTGTTCTTCCTGCCAGATGGGGTGAGAGGGGGGTCGGCTGCCCATGTGGGCACAGCAGGTGTCAGCCGGGCAGATGTACTCGCTTAAAAACAGTACTGGCATTGTGGAAGGCACTCAGGTCACTACACAGCCTCGCCTTCATCAGTGCCGCAGTCACACTTGTCTTTCAGTACATCCTGCCCACCCCTGCACAGATCACTAGCCCAAAACGTGGATCAGGGGCCTGATGTATAAACGTTGCATACACATAAAATTGCATGCAATTGTCCACACACATATCGGGATTTATATCAAATAAACTTGGTGTGACATGATGTGCTTTTTGATAGAGGTTCTCACAGCAGTGTGACTTCATTCACAGTTCAAACCTGAACATGACACACTGATATATGATTGCACACCGTGGATTTGATTTATGGGACAGGCCAGTAAAACATTTAGCCTCCCTGCTACATATCTGCAACAGATCATATCTGTCTGTGGTTTCCTGTCAAAAGAACAGCAGTGTTTGACAGGTTCAGGTGTTAATGTTTTAATTATACATCAATCAGAATTTGAGAGCTAAGTTTGTTTGCGTGCATGCTATTCATGTATCTTATGTTGAATAAGGGATGGTAGCAGATGATTCATTACCAAAATGTTATGATATTGATAAAAAATGTTGGTCTTCCACCAAGCCGTATAGTTCTTCAGAAACAGTTCAACAAAGTGGCTGTCGAGCAACACATATGCAGCAACAAAAGTGCACACTGATAGCATGCATACATTTCGGAGACTGCTTTTACATTTGCAAGATGTATTTTTGGAGTGTTTGATCATCTATAATACATCTCTGAGACGTTTCCTGACAGACGACATATAGACATTTAGAAGATGTCTGTAAGATGTTTATGAATTGGAATGTATGTAAAAATGCTTTTACTAAGATGTTTATCAGCTGTTTTTAGACAGCAGATTCATTTTCTAGCTCTTTAGCAGACATCTTACAGTCGTATCTGGCCAGAGTGTGTTTGACGTATGGATATGTAGATACACACACATTTTATGGCACATTTTAGTTGTTGTTGTTGTCACTCACAGCAAAGATCAAGGAGATTTCCTAGATGCCACAACACTGCGCAGAGATTTCAATTCTCAAATAATTTGTATACCTTTCACAGGTGAAAATGTGTTTGTTATGCATTAACTTAAAAGGTTTTATTCTGTCGTGACTTCATCTAGCATCTATTTAAACTGACTTGTTTAATGTGACAAACTGTTTTTCTTGTGCTCTTGGCACAAGAAACAGCATGAAAACACAAACATGATGTAAAGGCCAAAGACATCCTGACGCTATGCAGAACAAAAAGAGTGCAGATGGAAACACCTAGTATTGGAGGATACGATTGATTTCAGAGACAGACAGAAAGTCCTACACACACAAGCCTGAAGTGCAAAAGGAAAGCTGAGGTATCGTGAGTCCAGTCACTGAGCTCTATCCAGACCATCTGTTCATGTGGAAAGGCCTTCAGAAAAGTGCGCTGTGAAATACTTCTCTGTCACTCGCAGTGTGAGCTCACCATTCCCAAACAGCACAGAGCAGAAAGTGGGGCAGGTGTTTGATGAAGTTGGTTTGTCCCTCAGAGTACTTTCAAGTGTGTACCGAACAGTACTCTCGAGATCTAAAAGGCCCACAGAAAGAGAGAAGCAGTAGTTTTTAGTGTATATTAATTTGTTGAAGATTGACTAGCAAAAGCATGTTCTTGGGGCTTGTTTGTACTGTTTATTATATTGCAAGTTAAATGGGATCACATATAGAATCAAGAAATATCATTTTTGCATTTTATGAGGAAATTCTCTATTAGAGATTTGAATATGGTAAAACGGTCTATATATTTTAAGATGGTAAATATGGTCTGAATCCAAAAGTGGGAGTAGGCCTACTTCTCATATTGGCAGCTAAAATCAAGATTAAATTTGCCAAAATATTCTTAAAGGGGTGCTGCAACGGTGTGTCATGCATTCTGACTTCTTAAAACGTGCTGTCTTCTCATGCTTAACATGGTCAACTTGTCAAAAAATGAGTTGGGCGTATTACGTAGTATTTCTGTGCTCGATACACTCCCCCAGCGATCGTACAGGTTTCGTAAAGTTTTTTTCGAACATATAAAACTGTGTCGTAACAATTTTTCTTAGACCCTTATTGGACAATTCTCCCGGAAAAGCACGCGGCACGCCCACGCGGCAGCAAGGAGAGCAGACGTCACTTTCACTTGTGTGCAGGAGAGAGAGAGAGAGAGAGCATACGTTCAGGTGTTTGTTTGTTCACTGCATTTGGGTGATGAATGTTATATAAACGATGGATATAACGCTGGATTTGGAGATCGTTTGAAACTGATATATGGAACCGTCCCAGCGCTAAAAGATGCCGGACATGAACCGCATGCGGATGTCTGTGTTTTGTTGGCAATGCGTGCGCACGTGCTTTAGTTCAGCCTACCCCTCCACCCCGCACGGGCCGTATGCTTTCGGAAAAAAATCATACAGCTGTATATCTTTTATAAATGTGATCAAACTAAATACTCTTCGAAGATACGAAGTATGCAATACTACTCTATAGGTACTCAAGATTAATATGAGATTGGCAGAAACCGCATGTGTTAGGGCCGCTATAAGAAACAAACCTGTAGATATCTTAAGCTGTCCTTGCAACATACATTAAGACTAAAGAGTAGATAAGCAGAGAAGAAACACGAATTTACTTTAATCAAATATTATTATCGAATGTCAAAATAAAGTTAACCTGCACAGTTTTGCGTTCACAATGCGTATTGACGGAGTGCAATGCTAAACATTGTTAAAGAAATATCTTTAATTATATTAGTAAGATTTTGAAAATACTATAAAATAAATAAATAAAAACTGAAACCGGAAGTGCTTCTAAGTGGTCTATGAACAGAACATATGCTTAGTTGAGAACATCTGTAGTGCTCACTTATATGAAATGTCTAAACTGATTTTAGACAACAAAGTGAAAGTTCATTAGTTTCATTCGAAATACACTTGAGTAAAAGTACACACCTTTACATTTACACATAAAAGTGTATTTTCTCAAATGTTATCGAGTAAATGTAACACGTCACTAGTTACCTCTGGCTCTCAGCACCATTTAACACATTTTCCCACATTCAAATCCGTTCCACAGAGTCCTGAAACCCCCCTCAGACACAATCAACAAAATCAAAAGTGAAGAAGTGGGCATAGTCTGCTGTTACTCGAAAGTACATTGCTCTTAAACACTCTGTTACTATAGGGAATATTCTCAAGTGCGAACTCGTTGACTTATTTCCCTTCATAGCGTCAGCGCTGCAGTCCCTCTGGTGCAGAGATGCCGGTGGGTCTTGTTCTCTGTGACTGCACCACTTTACAGCGAGTCTAAAGCTCTCTCTGTGGCTTCCCAAGCGTGTATTAAAAATGAAAGGCTCAACTTGTTTGTGTTTTGTTTCTCTCTCAGCGCCCCCTACGTTCACGGACACGCCACCGCAGTATGTGGAGGCGAGGGAGGGCGGCAGCATTACTCTGACCTGCACTGCCTTAGGAAACCCTAAGCCGGTGGTCACCTGGCTGAGAGAGGGAGATCAGCTGACCAGCAACAGGAAATACACGGTAACTTAGTTTGCAATTTTTCCTTTTTGTTTGTTTGTTTGTTTTAAAAATCTCTAAACATCCTTTAAACAAGATCAATTTATTTGAAGAGATATTAAGACTCAAAGCTCCTAAAGCTCCTAAGATGAATACAGATCCTAAATGCTTTGACAGACAGTGACATTCTAGAGAATCGTGTCCTGCCAACTCAAGGGAGGGCCAGCTTGACAATGTCCAGTACACAAAGTGAGGTCTATAAAAGAATGATTTACTGGAAGAGCTTGACTGGCCTGCAATGAACCCAAATTAACACCTTTGGGATGAATTAGAATGCGGACTGTGAGCCAATCACCATTGGCCTACATCAGTGTCAGACCTCAATTATGCTTTTGTGTCGGAATGGGAGCAAATCCCCACAGACGGTTCCAACATTTAGTGATGCCTTCAGAGAATGAAGGCTGTTAGAGAGGATTTCTAACAATACCAAAGTTTTGAAATTAAATCCTCAGCTAGTGTCTAGTACATAATGGGTGAATGGGTGTGTTTGGGAGTCTATATGGCATGTACTTCCAACTCCATTGACAAGTTTTCTATGTTGTTTTATGCATGAATCTTCCCAAATTTATATGAAAGGAAGTGGTCTGAAACAGAATATCGCTTGTTAAGTATCTTGGTTTAAGGAGTTTTTCATGCTTTTGCTAGAAACAAGACGAAAATGTGTGTACATTACTGTTCAAAAGTTTTGAAACACTTACCCGAAATGTTTTTCATGATCTTAAAAGTCTTTTCATCTGAAGGTGTGTTTAAATATCTGAAATTACTTTCGTAGACAAAAATACAGTTATGCCAACATATTATTAATACATAATATTAATAGTTAATTAATTAATACATAATGTTTTTGAATTGTAAGACCCAATATTGAAGAAAAAAGCAGCCAATAAGAGTCATAATAGATACAAACTGCTTTAACAATGTTCAAAAAGCTTCCCAGGTTAAGACCTCAAGAAGCAGTCTGATAAAATGCCAAGAGGACGATTTTGCAAGTTCTAGGCAAAGGGTAAAGAGTAAAGATGGCAGAAAATTGATTTCATTTGGATGCTCTTCATGTTTTTGATGAGTTTACTATGATTCTAAAATAAAAATATACATAAAAAATAAGTGTTTCAAATCTTGTCAACGGTAGTGTATGTATGTACGTTTTCTTTTTGCACTGCATAGTTCCTGATGATTTAGCATTTCTTTTAGTTAGTGGCTGCCTTGAAAATGTAGAGAATGGATGATGTACTTTCGTCTCCAAACATAGCATGGTAGAATTCGTTCCCCAGTGTCTCCTTTTCCTTTTGGAAATGGAAGCATGAATCATCACAAGCCATTTGTAGGAAAATGCTCTGTCAGTCGAAGCCCGTGTCGGTGGCCTGACAGATGAGGAACATACGCCTGCAGCGGAAACGGAGGAAAACTGACAAGCGTGTTTCCACCTTACGCTGCATGCAGTTTGCGAGGGAGGAGGCGATGCAGGATTTGACAGAACAGGCAGTCAGTCTGGCTCCAGGAGGCATTGCCTCTCAGCACATCAGAGGAGCTATCCCTGAGGAAATACACAAATAAAAGACCAGAGAGAGGCAGTGTAGCCGTTTCTGTGTTTTATGTGTGAACGTTCGCTTTGGTCCATTTTTGACTAGCCACCTGCACCAATTTTGCGAGCCTTGTTCCACTTGTTCTGCATTTCCCCGCATGCATTTGGCCATGGCTAAAATGCACAGTGGGCGTGTTTTTGTGCCATTTGCCGTACTCTGGCTGCCGCTTTTACTCAGCTGTGAGTGATGAACAAGAGGTGATGGCTGACTGCTGTTTATTCTTCGTGACCGCTTTTTAGCTAGGTTACTCTATGACCCCGTGGTCTTTCTTTAGGCTTCTGCGCTCTGTGGCGCCACAGCGCATTCGCAAAAGGGCACATTCACAACGTCTTGCAAGCTGTTTGGTTGGTAATCCATGGAGATGAAAGTCTGTGAACTGCCGTATTTGCATATATTGCATTTGAATTCTCTTGGGAATTTGTGAGATTGAAAGTTGTAATTATGAGGTGATGTGGATTCAAGTGATTTCGCTCAGAGAAAAACTGTTTTTTTTCCATGGCAAAAAGCATTTAGTGCTAATGCAAAAAAAAAAAAAAGGCAAAGGATGTGCATTAGATGCGTATCCAGTTAAATTGATCTATGTGTTACTTATGTGTATTCCTTTTTATGTAGCCAGAGAATTATGGGTAATGTATTTTTATCTCTGCACCTTCAAGGGACAGTTCACTCAAAAATAAAAATTCAGTCATCATTTATTTACCCTCATGACTTTTAAAACCGGTATATGACTCTTTCTTCTGTGGAACACAAATTAAGATATTTTGAGAAATGTCTCAGTATTTTTGTGTCCAAGTCAGTGGTCTTACCTGAAATGTTTTTCATGATCTTGTTTAAATGAAATTAAATGAAATTACCTTTGTAGACAAAAATATAGTTGTGCCAACATAGTCATTTCTTTAATTAGAAAACATACATTTTGATTAAAAATATATTTTTGAAATATGGTGCCCAATGATGTTCAGTTACCAATGTTTTTTGTTTTAAAATATCTTATTTTTGGTTCTGCAGAAGAAAGTCGTGAGGGTGGAATGACATGAGGGTGTGTGTACATGATGAAAGAATTTTCGTTTTGGGGTGAACTATCAAAGAAATCCCTCCGCTGATGATCACATTTTGACATTGCTGTTTCATACGTGTGTGTTAAGTTTGCAGCATTAGTCTCTGCAAAAACATTCCCGCTGAACTTTTATGTCAAAGAGAACTTGAATGCTGGCAGAAGCATTCACATTTAGAAAATTGCGCCATATGCTGCTATTAATCTTGATGCGGATGCAACTAGATTGCATCAAATATACTGTATATTTAAATATTTCTTTCTGTAAGGCGAAAGGATTCCCCTTCAACTCTTGGCTCTTGCTTCTAAATGCTGTTCCTGCTGCCAACCAGCCAAGTCTCAGATATTTACTCAAAAGCACAGTGTCATGACCCCACCTTTAAGAACAGTGGTGAGGAGGTTGGTGGTCCTCCATTTTGTTCCTTGCTGCCATGGCTAGAAGCTGGAGAAAAGCAGGAATGCTGTGAAGGAATACGGAGGGTAAAGTGCAGGAGGCACAGATGTCTCGATGCAATGCGCTGGACTTGTTTCTCACCCAGCCTTCATTCACAGCCGAGCGTGTTTAAATAAAGCTCTCACCACACACACACAGCGCTTCAGAGAGTTTATTACCTGCCCTGGTCTGGGTCATCAGTGTGATGTGTATATCAGTGACAGAATGGGATAGATGTGCTCGGAGATTGTGTCAACCATGCAGCAGGACTTGACACACCTTGGTATATTGTGTGGGAGGAACAAGGCAACGGTTTCCTCTGGCTAGAGTTGACATGCAGGGAATAAAATATAACCCACTTGTCAGGAGTGAGGAATCCATGCAGTTACTCACTTTATCCGTCACATTATGTCGTTCCTTCAAACCCAGAAGCAACCAGATTTGACAATACTTTGAATTAGCATTAAGATGAATGGGATTTTTAACAAACAGCAACTATTAGACCTTCATACATTTCAGTGTGAATAGTCAGATCACTTTTTGTGTAGTGTATAGTAAATAAATGAACGGATTCAGTATAACGTTCAGTGCTGTCAGGTTTTTGTAGTGGATACAAAATGGGTGTTTTGTGTTTCCACAGGTGAGTGATGGTATTCTGACGGTGCAGGCCATTGCACGGGAGGACCGGGGAGCCTACAGCTGCCGCGCCCATAGTGACCAGGGAGAGGCGGTACACACCACCCGCCTTCTGGTGCAAGGTAAGATGGGCCTGTTTGATACCCCAGTGCCCAGAGCTCACCCAATACACGTCTGTTGTAATACAGTGTTTTTGTGGTTTGCACTGCACACTAAATTATGCCTTGTATTCAATTACAAAGATCTAAGCATTCTTAAAGGAGTGATATGACACGGCTGAAACGAATATTATCGTTTGTTTTAGATGTAATGTAATGTGTATACATGATTTAAGGTAAAAAAAAAAACGCTATATTTTCCACATACCGTGCATGTTTGTATCTCCTCTTTGCCCCGTCTCTCTGAAACATGCAGATTTTTTACAAAGCTCATCGCTCTGAAAAGCGAGGTGTGCTATGATTGGCCAGTTAACCAGTGCGTAGTGATTGGTCGAATACTGCAAGCGTGTGACAGAAATGTAACGCCTCTTACCATATTTGGAACATCAGGTTCTAAAGCAATTGTACTGACAGGTACGCCCACCTTACTTGCGTATACATTGGTGCGGTCTTAGTCAAATCATACCACGACCTGACGTAGATTTGTGGGGGTGTGGTTACACAAGGCGTTTCAGGCAGGTCTGGGTGAGCATTCGCTTTTAGATTGAATGCATCTTTTGTTCCAACACTTAAAATTTTGCAATTTTACGTGTCTAATACATGCATGGGCAACTTATAACACACCAAAGACACAGAAAAACACGTATTCGTGCCATATGACCCCTTTAAATTAGTATATATTTAAGGGCTAGTTCACTCAAAAATGAAAATTCTGTCATCATTAAACAACAGCTGTATCTATTAACTTGCATTGCTTTTGTGTCCATACAGTAGTAGTGAATGGGTACCACCTTTGTTCGGCTACCAACACTTTTAAGAATATCTTATTTTGTGTTCAGCAGAAGGAATGAAGTCATACAGGTTTGAAATGACAAGGCTTAGTAAATGATGACAGAATTTTTATTTTTTGGTGAACTATCCCTTTAACAAACAAAATGACATAAGAAATTAAGCCTTGTTTTCTGAGAGAAATTATAAAAAATATGCAAGTTCATTATGTAAAGAAGAAAGGATATGTAGTGGTGGGGTTAGAAAAATAAATTGAATTAAGCGCTTAGTAAAGAGGTAAAACAATTCAAGTTTAATATTTATTTTATTGTTTGAATTCTGTGTTTGTGTAATCTCGCTTTAGAAAACAAGATTATCACTTATGTCATTTTGGTTTTTTAGAATTGTTAGATATTTGTATTGGAAAACATGACAAAACTAAGTTAGAAATTCTTTTTTGAGTGTGTAAATAACAGTATCTGATGTAGAATAAAATACATTTTATGTTAGCGAAATTAAATCGATTGAGTGCTTATTTTGCACAATATTTCTACTCAAATGTCAGATATTTCAAAACAAGAAATATGCATTGGAAACAATTGTTGCGTATAATACACACACACACACACACACACACACACACACGCACGCACGCACGCACGCACGCACGCACGCACACACACACACACACACACACACACACACACACACACACACACACAAATAACGGTTAGTCAAGAAAAGCCATTGAATGTGATGGTCAGTATCTGTTCTGTTTCTCTCTACTGTGGACACTACATGCTACTGTGGTTTTCTGTCGATACTGTGTAAAAAGATGCAAAGCCTTCATTGCTCCCTGGTTAATTAGTCTCTTTCGATGAATCCGTGTGTGTAGACACATCAGTGTTGTCAAAGTCTGGCCTTTATGTCTCGTCACTCAGAGCACGTCTGCGGCAGTCAATACCCTCAGTCCTCTCCATCTGCATAGATCACTTCCTGTCACTCAGCCACTAATGGAGCCTTCCAGTAGATGCTGTTTACAGCCCTGCTCAGAGTGACGGAGGTTACATACTGCAGGTTTACGGTTACCGCTTACACCTAATACACACTCCCTCACCTTGAGAGCAGATTTCAGATTTTTTTTGTAGTTCATATAAGGATATATAAGTATAAGGATCTTATATATCTTTTCGGCAGTGCTGTTTCACCTCTGTTGGGAAGATCCACGAATAAGTAGAGTGGAAATTGAGTATTTGTCTTGTTTTCCAGTGCAAATGTCTTAAAATACTGTACTTAAGAAACATTTACTTGACAAGTGGCCCAAGGTATTAACTCTTGTTTTCTGAAAGAAAATATAAAAATGATGTATATAATGATTCATGAAGTATATGCCTAAAACAAGCAGGAACTTAGGGTTAAAAATAACTTTGAATTAAGTACTTAATAAAGAGGTCAAATGTAATTAAAGTTTATTTTTCTTAACCCGTTGGCAGATATATTTGCTTGTTTTAACCATAAACTTTGTTTTATATTTGAGAAAAACTGTTCACTCAAAAATGGAAATTCTGTCATCATTTACTCTCCCTCAAGTTGTTCCAAATCTGTGTAAATTTCTTTGTTCTGATGAACACAGAGAAAGATATTTGGAAGAATGCTTGTAACCAAACAGTTCTTGGCCACCACTGACTACCATCGTAGGAAAAATTGCTTTGCAACTTTCTTTGTTCTGTTGAACACAAAAGAAGATATTTGAAGAATTTAGGAAACTATGACTACGATTGTCATTTTTCCTACGATGGTTGTCAGTGGTGGCCAAGAACTGTTTGGTTACAAGCACTCTTTTAAATATCTTTCTTTGTGTTCATCAGAACAAAGAAATCTATACAGATTTGGAACAACTTGAAGGTGAGGACACGAAGACAGAATTTTAATTTATGAGTGAACTGTCCCTTTAATATTATATGTCATTTTGCTTCTAAAGAAAATGTATCATAATTTAAGAATTTTAAGATATTTGTGATTAAAAACAAGACAAAAATACTAAAAAAATCTTTTTTGTTTGCGGTGTGGTCAAACAGTGTTTAGTCTAATCATCTTTGAAAGAGCAACTTGTAATAAAATTTACACTGAGGGATCAAGAAGCTGGTCTTCCAGAATAGTTGACCTTGAGGTGGCCAGCCATAGTTCTTCAGCAGCATTTGGAGTCGATACTCAATACTGCAGATCTTGGCACACGTGACACCAGAAAGATGGGACCTGTCTTGTCTCTCTGGTTGATTGACGTGAGGGGAATCTGTTTGATGTGTGTGTGTGTGTGTGCGCGTGTGTCTGTTGCACACACGTGGAAACAGAATAATCCTCGTTCGCTCCTCATATGGCCTCAGCATTAGCACAGAATGATAAAGCATTTCGGTTTAGTATCTGTGTACATTATGACAGCAAACATGAGGAAACTGCCTGTCGTTGGCTTTGTGGCTTTCACTGCAGTCAGATTTATGGCAGTTGAGCATGGCCGTGAATACATAACACAGCGCACCAACCTGCAGACTTTACTGGCAGACACAGAGAATTTAGAGGACATGTGCGATTACAGGTCACAGTTGCAGCGTTTACTGGAAAACATACTTGATATTCGGATTATATATATACTGTATATATATTTTGTTTTATATATACTTGTGATGATTTTGTTAATGCTGTATAACATGTGATTTAACTAAAGCATATTGTATTTTAAAATAGTAAATGAGCTCTTTAATGTCTCACCCAAACTTCCTGTTTCAATAGACAATGTGAACATGAAAAAAACTAATTCAGGGTGTCTAATAATTAATCAATATTGTAACATATCAGTGACTGTATATGTTCAGTTGGAGTGATTCAGAAGCAAAACATCTTCTCTTGTCTGAGCACCAGCAAGTCAGATGGAGACACATATGAGCCGCGCCGAGCCAAATTTGCCTTGGCCACGGGCTGTTTTGTTTAGTAAACTAGCAATATTGTTTTTACAAAAAGCAATATTCTCTTGAAGCCACTGGAAAGGCACTGCTTCAATAACACCATTGGACGACGCGTGGATATTTTTAGACGCTTTCAAGTGATGCCTTTCGCGATTTCATTTTAATAAGCAAAACCGTGCCACTATCCCTCGGATACTGCGTTATTTACTGCACTTTACGAAAATATCACACACATTAAGATTAGAAGCTACTACATCTCACAGCCAGTCACGGGTTTGTTTCTGCTAATGGCAGCGATCGTGGTGGATCTTTGCGCAGAGCACCTGCAAATCTCACACCGGTCGCAGTGTCAGGGCAGTACGTTTGCCTACCCACACATCTAATTAAAAGTCTATTGGCAATTTTAGTGACAGCCTCATGTGGGTTGGATAATATTCTATGTGGGCTAGTCTGTTGCTGCACAGAAAGTGGCCTTTAGTGGACAGGTTTATAACACAGAGAAGGATTTGGATAATTGGAGGTAAACCACACTTGTGGCGGTGTGTGTAGTAAACTTGGGGTTGGAATCAGGCGGCTTTTGGAGGGTTTTGTATCTGAACTTTTCATACGCAACTATGACTTAGAAACCTATTTTAAATATAATACTTGTTAATGTGTCACTGCGTAAGAATCAACAGATACTGTATGTCCAATCTTTAAATTTATGACCATCAAAAAAGTAAACCTGGTTATCTTTTCGAGATTTTTTAAAACACACTTAGCTTATGACTCGATACAATACATGATATTTGGTTTATGATCAGCCGCATCATAACATTTTGTACAAAATTGAAAAACTGAAACTGAAATTCAAACATTTATTTCCAAAACATTAACAATTTCCCAAACATACAGTTTGCCTTTTAGGGTTTAATTGGAACATTTGTATGTAAATTACACTGCAAAAAATGACTTTCTTACTTAGTATTTTTGTCTTGTTTTCCAGTACAAATGTCTAAATATTCTTGAATCAAGATGCATTTCCTTGATAAGCAAAATGACCTAAGAAAATAAGTCGTGCTTTTAGACAAAAAAATATGAAATTTCAGTGATTATTTGCTAAAAACAAGCAAAAAATCTGCCAATGGGGTAAGAAAAATAATCTTGAATTAAGGTTTAAAATTTTCTTAGTCACTAAATTCAAGATTATTTTTCTTACCCCATTGGCAGATTTTTTTGCTTGTTTTAAGCACAAATTCACTGAAATTTCTTAGGCTTATTTTCTTAGGTCATTTTGCTCATCAAGGAAATGCATCTTGATTGAAGATTTTTTAGACATTTGTACTGGAAAACAAGACAAAAATACTAAGTAAGGAAGTCATTTTTTGCAGTGTAATAAAGATTCAATAGGTTTTCACTATAAAATAAAAAAGCACAATTTAAAAATATTTAAAAGCTAAACCCAAAGATAGAACTTTTTAAAACAGCAAACACACACAAAACAAAACATTCAAACATAAATAAAAAAAACATTGTAAAACCCTTATAGCAGTAGAAAATTGCCAAACCTCTACAATGTACAGTATATATTCTTACACTCCTAGTATAAATTGGGCTAAAATAAGCTGAAATAACCTTCTGTCTATAACGCGAATGTCTGTCTCCACCAGGTCCTCCCTACATCGTGTCACCACCTGAAAACATCACTGTTAACATATCCCAGAATGCCCAATTTACGTGCCAAGCAGAGGCGTATCCTGGCAACCTGACCTACACCTGGTTCTGGGAGGAGGACAATGTCTACTTCAAGAAGTAAAGTTATGACAAAGTGACTACTGTGCCTTTAAAACAGAGACTCTTACCCTGGGTGTGTGGGTTGGCCACGTTCACACAGTTTAGATTAGTGCCGCATATATTTTTAGAACCAGAATCCCTGAATCTCAGGTCCTACAGCTGCATAAGGGCGAACGGTAGCGCAGTGACGCGGAGGCACACACAGCAGGTTTTTATGCCGGGACGGGAACATCTTGTGACACTGCTTGTGTCATCACATGCCTAAAAAAACATGCTGATCATCTGAAGCGCAGCCAGAAGCTGCTTTGACTCCCCCAAGTGTGGCCGTATTGACCCTCTATATGCAGGCCTGTGGTGTGTTCCCACTCTGTGGAAATGGTCCAGAATAGCGTTTCGAAATCACGATTTCCGGTTTTATTGAACGGAAGGATATTCACAGGAACATTCAGACTGCTGGCCAACATACTGCTGGACTTATATCACACCTCTTCTGCAGTATTATAGCAATGGAAATAACCTTGGAATTGTTTTATCTACTTTGAAGTCACATTTTGTCATGTTAAAACCTATTTTGCAGATTTTCTCTGAAAAACTTAATGCACAATAGAAATACAGATCTGAAAGAGGGTTGATTTTAGTTAAATAACAAATAAGGAAAGTTTGTATAAGTAATATAGTTCCTAACTGTAGATGTTTTAAAGGGATAGTTTTTTTTGTCATCATTTTTTCACCCTCCTGTCATTCAAAACTTAAAGACACGAAAGAAGATATTTAAGAAATGTCTCAATGGTTTTGTGTTTATACAAAAGAAGTCAATGGGGGGCAAAGTGGTTTGGTCACCAACTTTCTTCGAAATATCTTCTTTTGTGTTGCACATGTGAATGACATGAGCGGGAATAAATCATGACAGATTTTGTTTTTGGGTGAACTGTCCCTTTAAGTTGCTATCATGTCTCCAGCATTTCGAGAGCTTGCATAAGTCCCAATTCTTCTCTGTATAATCATGTATTTGATAATATTTCTCAAACAGATTTTCTGTCTTCTCCTCCCCGCAGTGATCTGAAGCTCCGCGTTCGCATCTTTATCGATGGAACCCTCATCATCTACAGAGTGAAGCCGGAGGATGCTGGGAAATACACCTGCAGTCCCAGTAACAGTCTGGGCATCTCCCCCTCCGCCTCGGCGTATCTGACCGTGCAATGTGAGTTTCATCTCTGACCTCCCGAATAACCCTGTGTCTGAAATCTCAACCTGACCCGCATGTCTTGGAAGTGTTTTAGGTGGAGTGTGATGCCATTAGAGCGGGTAATTGGTGTCTGTCACGTACAGGGACGGCGCTATTTACACCCTTTTGAGATGCCGTGGTGGCTGCCAGGCATCAGAGATATTCTAGTTGCTGTCTCTGGAGCATTTGAGCGTTCACTTCCATCTGCACCAAGATTCTTGTGGTGCTGCAGGAATTCTGAGCTGAGCTTCTGTCTTTACATGCATTTGTTTGTCAATCTGTCTATTTTAATATCTGTCCCTTGTCTCACTTTTGGTTGGAAAAGACAGATCCTACCGCCATCACCGTAACAAACGTGGAATAATGAATATGTGAGAAATGACAGCCAAATATTGTACTGAAGCAAGTTGTTTAATGTATTACATTTAGATTTACATATTTGGCAGATGCAAATCCATGACCTTGGCATCGCTATCGTTGTTGAGTAACAGGAACTATTAGATGATGGCAGAATGTCTCTATGACCAATTATATCATCATAAAAGAAAGGATGTTGGGGGGTGGTAACTCAGTAACTTAAACAAGAGGTAATGTAGCACAGCAGTCCATACATCTCAAGAGAGAAGACATTAGTTATAGGAAGCCAAGTTACATGTGTCTTATGCTGAACAGTCTCTCATTAGCAACTTGAGCGTCTGCGCCTCTGGGGTTCTGCTTCATCAGTCAGCGACACCCCAGGCCTGCTACAGGTGACAGAACATTACAGGGAAGAGCTTAAAATAACACTTACATCTGTGTCACCCATATCATATGACATCATCGTTCTCGTTGCTTAATCGTTCCACTCCATGTGTTAGACAACGGTTAGACAACCGAGAACAGTTTGTAATCGTGCTGTGTCGAACCAGGCTCACAGAGAAATATAACTGTAACCGTTTCAGACCGCTCATAGAACGGTTCAGCACGATGGTGGAAAAGAGCTCATTGACTTTGTTCTAAAGCAGAATGTTTTAATCTTTAAAGACTACATGATATCAAAGCGAAGGGTTGTGTCTTTCTTAATTTGTGTTCCCAGTCTTACTTTGCAAAATTGTAAAAAAAATGTTATTCCAAACAAGCAATATTTGATCAAAATACTTGGTATAATGCTTTGCCTCCTAAATGAAAGCATCATGCGCTAGCAGATGGCATGAGGGAAAGAGACACTGTCATTCTAGAGAGCATTTGATTGGACAAAAATCTGTGTGGTGCAGGATGAGTCATCAGTCTCATTTTTCTCATTTCTGCTGTCCGCAGACCCCGCCCGTGTTCTGAACATGCCACCTGTCATCTACGTCCCAAGAAAATTGCCCGGAATCATTCGCTGCCCGGTGGACGCCAACCCCCCGGTTATATCAGTCAGATGGGAGAAGGATGGATACCCCCTAAGAATCGAGAAGGTCAGTCTGTTGACTTTGACTGTTGATGTCGGAAATGTCAAGACTCTCGACTGTCACTTCAGGCTTCTTTGAAAGCACTATTCATCACTGATTGTGCTCTTCTGCCCCTCTTATAGTATCCTGGATGGAGCCAAATGGCGGACGGAAGCATTCGGGTGGCAGAGGTCACTGAAGACTCCCTTGGCACCTACACCTGTGTGCCTTACAATGTCCTAGGTACCATGGGACAGTCCCCTCCGGCCACTCTGGTGCTAAAGGTGAGTCAGTTTAGTACTAAAATAGTAATATAATTTATATTGTTGTATTATTATAATACAAATTATATTGACCCCTTTATTTCCATAGGTGAAAGGTTGTTTGCTTAAGTTTAAAATAATTTTGTGTCCACAGGACCCCCCTTACTTCAACGTGAGGCCCGGTGGGGAATATCGTCAGGAGGCAGGGAGAGAGCTGGTCATCCCCTGCGCTGCTTCTGGAGATCCTGAGATTCCAACCATCGTATGGAGAAAGGTATACCCACCAAGACTTTCAATAGAATGTTTTTCTCATTTGCACAAATATTTGATATGAGCAAACTGTTTATTTTGTATTTCGTCTAGGTCGGGAAGCCTAGCAGAAGCAAGCATAACCTCTTACCAAGTGGTAGCTTACAGTTTGTGTCTCTGAGCAAAGAGGATCATGGGGAGTGGGAATGTGTCGCCACCAACGTAGTAACAAGCATCACTGCCAGCACACACCTTTTTGTAATAGGTAAATGATTGTCTGCACGCAAATTCAATATGCATAAGATTCACATTAAGCTTTTTACTTTTCAGAACGTAAGCAGAGAAAAGTGGACCTGTAGAACGCAGCCTTAGAAATACACTTATTCTGAAAAATGAAGAATAGCTTTTTGGATAGATGTTTTTTATTTTAAGCATATAATAATAATAATTTATAATTTGATTTATAAAGTCGGATTTCACAGGAAGTTGTTTTTAAAACACATAGAAATACAGTATGTAAAGTAACTTGCAATTGTATATTTCAAACAGAGGTGGCGATAGAGAGGCCAAAAGTTATGTACTGCAGCTTAAAATAAAAAAGTTATTTAAGGAATTTCTTAATCAAAGCCAGTCATGTTTCTTTTTTACTTAATCGTTTCTTTTTGATTTTGAATCACAGTTTATTTTTGGCCCATGCTGCATATATATTTTGATCTAAATTAATTACTAAAATGTGATCTATTTGGCATTACATAATGCTTGTTAAAATGTAATGAAAAATAAGCTCAGTGTCTCATTTTTACACGGGCACAGTTTATCTGGATTTAAGGACACAAAATATGTCAGTAATGTGATTTCTCAATGGCATGTAGCTCGCAGTGACTAACTCGGCTGTCACGTCTGTGAAATCTCCCTCAGATGACAAGTGATGTGTCAGTGTGTAAAGAACCCCACACATGCGTTGTTTGTTTGGCTGTGGACTGGTGTCATGACAGTCCAAAGATTTTGCTTAATGTGGGAGTAATTAACAGATCCTCTGCAGCTGCTGTGTGCTGATAAGAGATGGGTTAGACTTCAGCATCTTCAGCTATCCTCCAACACTCTCCTGCTCTTATCAGACTGGGTCAGTCTGCATTCTGTGCTTGTTTACTTGTCTGGTCAGAAAACATAAGAAACGGGTGAGAACAGATAAATGGATCCCATGTTCAATTTTCTATAAATCTCCTAGACCAAGTTTGTCTAGGAAAACAGTTGTTTTGGAACGAACAGCCTGGCTCAAGACTGATGTTTAGCTATTAGAGATACTTGTATAGTTCATCCCAAAATAAAAAATTCTGTTACTTTCTCATCCTACATCATCCTGTGGAAACCAAACATTTATGTTTAGCAATTCTTTAGAATGGAGAAAGTTGTAACGATAAAATTGTCATGTGAAAAAAATACTTTTAAAATATGACTTGAATTTTGGTCATTATTTACTTTGTATGGAAAAGACCAACTTAGTCATTTTGTTGTAAATAACATTGTTTGTGCTCCACGAATAAAGAAAGTAATGCAGCATTGAAATGCATAAAGGTGAATAAATAATGACAGAATTAAAATTTTTGGATGAACTGTTCTTTTAAGCAGCAACAGTGTTCATATGCATGACATTTGCTGGGTCAAAGATACAAAACAATTAGTAAAAAATAGATACAATTTGATTGGTTGTTAGGGTTTTCTCATTGGTCGCTAGCTGGTGCTTTTGGCTCCATTAATAAAGAAACTTCATTAATAAAAAAACTCTGTTTTAGGCACGAGTCCACATGCGCCAAATAACGTCCATGTGTCAGCATCCACGAGCTCTGCTAACGTTTCCTGGGAACCTGGATATGACGGAGGCTTTGAACAGACATTTTCCGTCTGGTACGGCCCGGTGTAAGTCACGCTATATATAGCTCCTTACTCGCCTTTTTTTCTGAATCGACTCGTGACATCGACTCGAATCTATTTTTTTCCCGATGTGTTGAAGTGTTCATCTCCAAACCCACCCCTCCTCGCTCCTAGAGGCAGGTTTGTAAATGAAAGAAATCAATGGGAATGTTTAAACTCATTTGTAATATTCAGTGTGATATTCGGAGCGATTTTTGTTTTTAAAATGTATTTTTTAAATAACATGGATCTGGGTGATGGAATGCAGTTACCTGTCTTTCGGCTCAATCAACACAAAAATATGATTTTTTTCAAATAATTAAATGAGGAAACAAATGGTTTTCCCAGCTTTTAGAGATCCCTGATATTAAGGCTGATTTTTGGATCTGGGAGTCCATATTGTACACATTTTGTGTAATATATTGGTTAAAACTGCATTTTTGATAACTGTTATTATAACTATTATTAATAATACAATTCCAAACCTCATGAAATGAACAGAATATAAATTGGCTCATTTAACCCCCTGAGAAAAATGAAATAATAAATGTTTATAAAATATCTATAGTATCTACCTACATACATGCACACATACCTATAGATATGTTTCTGTAAAGTTGACATTTGCTCCTATAGCTCAATTGGTAGCAGTGCGAAGGTTGTGGGTTCGACACCCAGTGAACGCACATACTGATAAAATGTATACTCTTATCTTGAATGCACTGTAAGTCACTTTGAAAAAAAAGCTTTTAAAACCCAATTAACATTTATCATTGTCTTAATGTAACTTTGTCATTATCCATTAGGAAGATAAAAAATGATTTAGGGCCTCATGATTGGCTGTCCATACCTGTGCCTGGCTCTCAGACGTGGTTGGTGGTGCAGGGGTTGGAGCCAAAGACTGCCTATCAATTCAGTGTGTTGGCCCAGAACAAGCTGGGCACTGGCCCCTTCAGTGAGGTAGTCACTGTGACTACAGGAGGTGGGTGACACTTCTACCCGCAGTGTAGTGTAATTGACCTCTAAATGACCCTTCATATGAATTTTACTTAGGTTTGCTTAGCACCGTCTTTTGTATGTTCCAGGGTATCCTATAAGTACCCCTGAACCACTGGTGCTTCTAACTCCACCACGATGCCTCACAGCCAACCGGACACAGCAGGGTGTATTGTTGACATGGCTTCCTCCAGCCAATCACTCTTCACCGATCGACCGTTACATCATCGAGTTCCGTCTGGGAGAAAGGTGGGAGGTTCTGGACGACTTGATTCCCGCAACCGAGACTGAGATCATAGCACGGGACCTCATTCAGGTAACCCTTGCTCTGATAACATGACTACTAACATCAGCTGAAAGTGTATAGGGGGCTTTGCAAGTTATAAATTCCCCAGTGACAGAATATTAGTTAAAGTAGCCTCCGGCAGAGGTATCTCTCACATCCTGTGCATTAGCGCTTTGGAATAAGCAAAGGTACTATACCTACAAATAATTTACATTATAGTTCTGTTTCAGGATTCATTTGTCTGGTAATGCTGTTACTAAGATTTGGTAGAAAAGATGCACTGAGAGCATGAGTTTTCAACTGAAAAGCTCAAAGGATATATAGTTTTAATTCAGTCTGACATACATACCAGCAGAGTCTGCGACATATGTTCTTGTTATAAATGGGTAGATCCGACATTTACACCTGTTGGCCTCAGTGGATTCGTGACCCACTGACCTGTTTCTCTTTCTCCTAGGACTCTTGGTATGAATTCCGAGCGCTTGCTGTAATGGACGATCTTGTCAGTGAGAGCAGTAATGTGGTGGGGGTGTCAAGTACAGGTGAGAATAAGGGGCGTCGCTCAAATGCACCAATTCATCGCTTTAGCTGTCTAGATCTTCACTGCCCCCTGCTGGTCCTTATATTTAATACCCTTATGCTTTCTGTTGCTACAGTATGTTTGTTGAATGATACAAAGGTGTCATGCACTACTTTTAAGAGACGATTAATAACAAAAATAACTTGGCTCAATGAATCAAAGGAAACGTGAAGTGTGACAGGGCATGACACTTCTGATGTCATAATGTTGGCATAACCAGTCTGCTTTATAATTCACACTAAATGCTGCTTTGTTAATACACGCTTGCTGCATCCCATCTTTTTACATGTTCTGGAGTATGTCTCCTTTCTCAGACCCCTTCCCTCCCACAGAGATCTCAGATGAGGGGCTGGCCAGGCCAGTGGTGGCCGGAATCGTAGCCACCATCTGTTTCTTGGCTGCTGCCATCCTCTTTAGCACGCTCGCGGCGTGCTTCGTCAACAAGCAGCATCGGCGCAAGCTTAAACGCAAGCGAGGTAGGTCTTCGTGAAAGACACATGTAAAGCAGTAGTAATATAGTTTTGTTTTCTATTTTATTGTAGTTGTATTCATATTTTGAAATGACTATTTTTTATTGTTTTCATGTTCATTTTAGTTTAATATTTAGCAAAAATGTTTTTATTATTTGTTTATTTTATTGTTACATTTATTTTTTTTTATTTAATTTTAATTTATTTTTTATTTTTTCAGTTAATAATTGTAGTGCAGTAAATGCGGTTTATGCTAAGGAAACATTCCCAATTTTTGTTTAGGTAAAGTTTTGGCCGAATAATATTTGAAAAAAATATGTATTTGATTTTAGTTCAATTAACAAAATGTTTTAATAGTTTTACTAAACTATAATAGTTTACTGGTCACCTTACTGTAGATTTAGCATTTCAAAGTACTGCTTCATGTATCGATTTTGTCATGCCAGGAATGAAAAAAGTTTTTGGGGAAAAAGGAGATGAGAGGACAAAACATACTATAAAATTTATAAAATGTTATAATATATACGTGAGTATATATCATATTATATATACCTATAAATAGTATTTATTATACACAATATAAGCAACATGACTACTTATCATGACTGTTCTTATGATGCTAAGAAAGGAAAATTCTTGACTGAAACCAAAAATTCTGGATATAATGGGCCGAAAACCAAAAAAGCAAATTTTAGATAAACCTTTATGAAGTCTATAATTTCCATTAATGTTTTAACAATTCAAGTAATTACATAACATGCGTGTGACCTGGATGATAATACTTCTTTATGCCAAAGCTTCTGTCATCTGATATTTTCAAGTTGTGTTTTAGATCTTAAGACTATTATCCTCTTCTCTCCATATTTAAATATAGCACAGCCACTCATACCTTATTGCTCAAATATTGTGTTGCCAGATCCTCTTTGATTCCCACACCTAATGTCTGCATTATTGCATTTTAAAGCATGGATGTGATAGAAAACCTGAAGCATATTGTCATGCTGATGTGGCATTGTATTGCATTTGTCCGTAGACCCTCCGCTATCGATTACTCACACAAGGAAAAGCATTGAATCTCCGTAAGTACCAGTGCATGGCAACATCCATCATACTTTGCACTCTGGCAAATCTGTTGACACCCCGGATCCCTTCAGCACATGGCTATAGAGAGAGAGAGAGAGAGAGAGCGAGAGCGAGAGCGAGAGCGAGAGAGCGAGAGAGAGCATGTACAGTTGGGAAAAGGAAACGGCTGACCCCAGCAGCTGCTGTGTTATCGTGAGGGATGCATAGAGGAGGATTTGAGTGGTCACTAAAGTGGCTGCTATAAATGCATCTGTGCTTACCTCTGCTTTTCAGCACCGAGATGCATTGATTTGCCATTACAATCTTCTCAAGCTTTTCCTTTTTTGCCGTTCAGTCAGGTTGTCGCAGAACCTTTCAATACAGTATCAACATGAACCTTACCCCCCAGTTCCTCCAAATCGATCAGTGCAGGCATGGCAGCATGTCACTTTTAGAGCTAAATGGGAAAATGAGAACATTAAGGGTAGCACAGTCCAAACTGGCACTCGCGCTATTATCCGATTTCATTGTGGTCTTCATAGAGCTGCAGTCTCATGCTCCCATCCCACTCATTTCCACATAGCAGTGTGGAACCATAGTCTGGTTGACGGCCGACTCTCCCCCGTCTCTATTTTGTTTCTCACTGCAGGCCTCCTCTTACCCCCTTGCCTGGCATTCAGCCCTACTGGGAAGAGCCAGACAGGAGCAGCTACAGACCCCCATCCACCAGCCCTCAGTGAGTGCCTGCACCTGCACCTCTCTTTGCGGCGGGCGCTAACACGCGCCTGTCCGCCTTAGCTGCATGCTTTTAGTTAGTGGTGCGGAGCAAAAATGCTACTTTGGGGGACTAAAGAAACTCAGCACTTGGCTGCTCCTTATTCGGACACACATTTGACCCTTTAAAGTTAGGAAGGTACATTTTTAATGAAGAATTTGGTAACTTTTTAGCTTATTTTATGCTAGGCCACCGCTGCCTGTATGACTCAAGTGTTTGTGTGTTGTCCTCATTCTGTTGTACTCCATTTTGTCTCACCCTTACACTGTCTTTCACTTCTCTTATTCAAAATGATCTTAAAATGTTTAATGTAACTACTTTTATAAAATGAGCTATTGCTAAAGGCTAATTAAAGTTTTGTTAAATAGTTTAGTGGTATGTATAATACACATGAAAATGCAACGTTTCCTGTAGATAATGTTCAGAATTAGCCGTGGTTCTTGTTTTGCTCATTTTCAGATCCCCAGGGTTTTGTCCTAAGCCCCATGTCTTTTTTGATTGATAGGCTGTCCTCCGGGAAGATCAGCCCCGAGAGCATCACCTCTTCCCGTCCCCCATCTTTGGCCAGCGTAGGTGGTCCCGGCCTTTACGTGAAGAAGTTGCCAAGCCCCAGGAAAGAGAAAGAGCTTTCACTCTATAAGAAAACCAAGCGAGCAATAACCAGTAAGAAGTACAGCGTGTCCAAGCATGAGGCCGAGGTCACCACACCCATCGAGCTGATCAGCCGCGGACCTGACGGCCGCTTCATCATGGACCCCTGTGACATTGACGCGTCCCTCAAGCCCCGGCGCATTGAGGGTTTTCCCTTTGTGGAGGAATCAGACTTGTATCCCGAGTTCCGCCAGTCAGACGAGGAGAATGATGACCCCGGGCCCCTACCCCCTGTCATGGCCACCCTCAGGCCCCAGATATCCCCCGTGTCCTCCAGCCAGGAGTCCTACATGCAGCCCCCAGCCTACAGTCCCCGGTTCCAGAGGCCTATGGAAGGTATGAGCATCTCGGAGGGTAGTCGGCTTCAGGCCACAGGGCAGAGCCGGGTCTCCCATTTTCACAGGGTCTTCCCTCCAGGCCCCTTCTATGGCTATCTAGGTAGTGGCGCTGAGGTGGAGCTTCACCCTCCGTTTTACATGCCTGATGTTAGCCCACGTAGCTCTGCCATGTCCTCCTCACCATCATACCCCCCCGAGGGGCCGTTCCGCCATCCCACCATCCCAGAGGAGAGGGAGGAGCTGAGGATCCATCAGTTCGGCACTTCCGGCCACGCCCTCCCACTGGTGCATAGCCCTCCCTCCTCTCGCTCGACCGAGACCTGGCAGCCTCCTGACTTCCCCTTTCTAGGTCAGGAGGGTCCTCGTCTCGCTCTTCCACCTCGCCATTCCTCATATCTTCACCGGGACCTCCCCGAGCCCCCACCATACCCCTCCCATAGTCGCACTCTTGGCACAACCTCTCAGCTCCCTTCAAGCTCTGCTTTCCTCCAGCTGGAGGCCCCTAGAGCCCACCTTAGCAGAACTCCCGGCAGGTTCCCGCCTCAGGGCCCTTCAGCCAAGCATATAACTATGCAACAGGCCCAGACTCTGGGGCAGTTGAGACACACTGCCCATGGTATGGGCGTACCAGTGTTGCCTTACCCAGGCGCCACGGCCCGCATGGGGAGCCCAAGCACACTGCACAGCGAGAGCTCAGACGGCTGGAGGTCCGAGGCCCAGCCTTGGCTGAGCCCCAGGGCGGCGCGCAGGATGGAACTCGGCCTGCAGCAGGTGGTCCTGCAGCCGTCGCGACTTTCCCCGCTCACCCAGACCCCTCCCAGCTCACACGCCGGCTCTCCAGACATCCTCGTCCGCCCTCCTCCCCGTCCCAGCATCCTGCGGCCTTCCCGCTCTCAAGAGATGCCCGAGAGCGCCCGTCACCCCGCCAGTGTCTCCTTCTCCCGGAGGTCTCTTTCCTCTTCCCCTGCCAGTTCACCCACCCAAGGCCAGAGCGGCCAGCGGCCCAGCCTCAGCTATCGCACACACATGGCCTTTGCCACAGCAGCGGCCAGCTACCCCTCCCAGTCCCCTTCGCCCTCTGCAGAGAGCAGTGATGCTTTCGGCCAGATGCCATCTCAGAGAAGGACCGATGAGGAGATGCTCCCCTCAGAACCCTCTCCAGGGTAGGTGAACATACCATTGGAGGCTCCAAAATGACAATGGAGATTGTTATTCATCATTGTGCCGCAAAAGCGATGCTTACATGCTTTTGCGATTTTAATTACAAGTTTTTACATGTCCATTTTATACGATTTTATAAATGTCCATGTAACTCCTCAGGGTTCACAGGATAAATTTCCATACTTTTAATTTTTTTCCAAAAGCCTACTCTCCTTTTAAACAGTGTAATATTAACATAGGAATTGATCATAGTGTATAACGTCTCTCATGGTTTTCTAGTGCATCCATGATGATCCCATGGCTCTTCCTTCTTTGTCCACTCTCGTGGGCTGACCACGTCACTCACCCTCTCCAGCTCATTTCTCTCATCTCTCTCACTTCCTCTAACTCAGGGCTTTGACCATCAGGGTGGCCTTCTTAGGCGGCCTTTGTTGCCAGGGATGAGCCAGCACTCATCTCTAGCAACACTCATCCTCATATAGAGTAGAGACGGCGCTTTTTCTCTGGAGGCTCTGGTAGTCTTACCCTCTTTGTTTTTGATTGATCTCAGCTATCTGGGCAGCATTGTTGTGACCAGGTCCTCTACACCACAATAGGTAAGGGTCGAATCCATGTCTGAAAGAGGAGGGGGTTGCAGGCGGGGTCTTAAATCATTCTCATTTAAAGGGGAATGACAGATTTTAAAAGAAAGCATTTAAGGACTGATCAGTTATATGTTGGTTTTTGGATGCACTAGCAGATTTTTGGCTGCTTTTCAGAAAGATATTCTGCAATAAAAGTACAGAAAACGGTTAGTTTTTGTTTTAGAAACACTTTTGCCCTTTCTGAGGCTTGAATATTCCCCTTTAAAATACTGTTTCCATGTCCAAAAATATCATGCATGCCTTCTCTAAATACTCTTCCTCGATGCCGAATCAGTAACAGCAGTTCTCAAACTAAAAACTTCTTGTCACATTTGTCGTCTTAGTGGTTTGGTTCCTTTCTTTTTCTTTACCGGCCATTCTCCCCTCCCTGCCATCTCTTCTCCTGTCAGCATGGTGAAGCCACCGTACAGTGTATTCATG